>NW_010324942.1:98029-110884 GCF_000700745.2 Antrostomus carolinensis | reverse complement strand
CGCTGGTACTGAGCCTCCTGCTGATGGTACCACTGGCTTGTTTTTGCTGGGATCTGGATGATGGTGCTGACCAGGGAAAGGAGTTGTCTCTTTTGTTGTAGTGCTACCTCTCCATGGTGTTTTGAAGATTGCTGAGAGGTGGTAAAATGGAAAGGAGTGATTATCTGAAGTATACGCAGGACTTTGTGCATCAGTGATGGCTAGAGATCTTCACTGAAGATCTGAACTCTTCCAATTTGTGAGCTTGGAGACTAATGTTTGTTTCACAGAAGGCAGATTTCTTCAAGAGAAAGTTATAATCCCTTTTCTAGGCTTTAAACCCAACTAAGTCCTAAGGAGCTCCCTAGTTAGTATTAGAAAAGAAGAGAAGACCATTAAAATACTATGGTAATATATCAAAAATACAAAGAAAACTCACAAAATCAATTGGAAAACCCACACGTGTTCATGCGTATATAATATGTAAAATCTCTGTCCAAAGGATGAGCCATTAATGACTTGAGTATTACCCAGCGAGCATTAGCACAACATTTTCTATTTGTTATTCTTTTCATATAATTTTTATACCTCTTTTTCTCCTTTTTATCACCTTTTTTATTTATTTTTTTTTTACTTTTTCTTGCCTCGCAGTTTTCAAATTATGTCTATGGTGCTTTATGGGTTCTGAAGCTCTTTTTCTCCTTTTTATCACCTTTTTTATTTTTTATTTTTTACTTTTTTTTGCCTCGCAGTTTTCAAATTATTTTTATGGTGCTTTATGGGTTCTGAAGTATTTTGTGGTGCATAGAAATGTTGGAATTGGAAGGAAATAATTGTTTTCAGTTAACTATTTGATGTGCAGCAAACACATTTCGTACATGTTTCGCATGGTGTCTGTGTACCGTCTGGAGCTATTGTAAGACAGTATTTACTGAGGAAATAATTTAAGAGTTCATATATATGATTCTAACAGCACAATTTCCCTTTCCCTAGAGGTGATTTTTTTATATAAATGTCAAATTTAAAATATATGACTTCAAAAAAAGCAGCCATAAAGCACAAGACTGTGGTCATATAACACAACTCTGGTGTCAAAGAAAGGCTGTATTTTAGGACTTTGACACCATTGTCATGAAATACGATTTAATATAAAACTAACTGAAAGTCAAATGTTATTTTGCAAGAAAAAGGGACAGTAACTTGCTGTTCTTCAAGTTCCTGTGGTAGTGGGGTTATGTTACGTGCAGACCTTGTGATAAGGTGCTGCTAAGGCTAAAAAGTGAAAATTAAGAAATAAAAGAGAGATCATGCAGATACTCGGTTCCAAGGTAGCCCTGGACACACAGACTGGGGAATGAGAGGCTGGAGAGCAGCCTTGTGGAGAGGGACCTGGGTTTTCTGGCCGATGGCAAGTTGAACATGAGCCAAGTGTGCCCTGGCAGCCAAGAGGGGCACCAGTGTCCTGGGTGCATCCAGAACTGCACTGCGAGCTGGGAGAGGGAGGTGATTGTCCTGCTCTACTCTGCACTGGGGCGGTCTCACCTCCAGTACTGGGGTCAGTTTTGGGCACCACAGGATAAAAAGGATCTAAAGCTGCTAAGGAGTGTCCAGAGGAGGGACCAAAAAATTGGTGAAGGGCTTAGAGGGGAAGCTGTATGAGGAGAGGTAGAGGTCACTTGGTTTGCTCAGTCTGGAGAAGAGGAGACAGAGAGGAGATCTCATCATGGTTTAGAACTTCCTCACAAGAGGAAGGGGAGGGGCAGGTGCTGATCTCTCCTCTCTGGTGACCAATGATGGGACCAGGGGAAATGGCAGGAAGATGTGCCAGGGGAGGTTGAGGTTGGACATGAGGAAAAGGTTCTTCAGGCAGAGGGTGGTGGAGCACTGGAACAGGCTCCCCAGGGAGGTGGTGATGGCACCAAGCCTGACAAGATTCCAGAAGCATTTGGGCAAGGCCCTCAGACACATGGTCTGAATGTTGGGATTGTCCTGTGCAGGGACAGGAGTTGGACTTGATGATCCTTGTGGGTCCCTTCCCACTCACAACATGCTATGATTCTCTGATTACTGAATCACTCTGTATAAATTTATGGACAATACAGACTTAAAAAACTTGTGGTTGTTGTAGTTTAAAAATGAACTTGATTTCAGTAATTTCAGAATTACTCAGAACAGTTGTACTTTTCAGTGTACAGCAGGCTGTCAGGGCAACAGCTTTCTCATGCACTTGGATATGAGTAATAAAATGCTCTTTTGTAGCTGTGAAAGAAAACATAGTTATTTTGAGTTTGGGGAATAAAAATGATGCATGTACTGAGTTTCATCTCATGAGGCTATTGATAGTGTGAGGAGCTTGGTGTAAACATGGTACAAGTCTTGTATTCTTAAAGGTAATTTTTACACTCTTGCAAGAACCAGGTTGTTTACTGAAACCTGTGGTAATGAAATGATGGAAATTTGATGCAGTGAAAATCAAACCTCTTCATTACTGTGGTCAGTGAGAGTCTGTAACTGGTTGCTACATGACAATTCTTAAGATCCTCAAAAAATAACGGTAGGGTTGATCTGGCAGTAAAAGATACGAGCCAGCATATAAGGACATTAAAAAAAAAATCTTCAGCTTATGTAGTCTGGAAAAGGTAGAGAGATAATGTCAACTTTAATTACTGTTTTCTTCTGAACACAGGGAATAGGCCAAAGGGCATGAATGGAAATTAAAGAAAAATGGAAAACAGATGGTAGGAAGCATGCTACAGGAACTAGGATACAGGCAGCACTGTACATAATTTACCAGAAAGAAAAGGGGCCTTATGAGTTATTTTGTCCCGTTTTAAACAACATCATCTTATGGTCTGTTTCACGACAACTTTATTACTGTATCAAGTCCCTATTGATAGCAACTGTCATATTGTTGTCAGAATTTAAAATTCTTCCTTCTCCAACTTTTATATGACATCTTTGAAATGTAGGTCAAGGCAAATTGGATGCTGAAAGATAGCCACAGAAATTAATAGTCTGACATTCAAAAGTGCTGGTCACGAAAGCTGTCATATATTTCAGGAGGTACTGGTTGAATACTTGCCATTTTGGAAAAGGTTGACATTGATTTAAGTGCTTCAATGTGGGATTAGGAGCCTAATTTTAATAAGAATTTTGAAATAAATCATGTCAATATTTATGAGGATGTATTGCAAAGTGCTGTTGCTTTGGTTTAGAATTTAGAGGCTTTCATCTGGATAGGAAATCATTTGGTCCAGGCAGAATTTCTTTCCCTTTACAGCAGATTTCTTGAAATTGAAGGAACTGATTAGGGAACAGCCCTGATGTACAGTGGAGAAGTTTCGAGGTCTGAAATCAGAAAGACTTTGAGTCACACTGAGCCATAGTCTAGTGAGACACAAAAACCAGATGGTAGCCCTTGCAATTAATCCTAATATTAATGTCTTTTTTTTTTACAATTAATTATTTTTCTCCTCTCCTCCAAATCCTGCCCCTCATGCCAAGGCAGGGTAGGCAGTGAGCCTGACCTACTCTTACCTATTGCTGAGCACCCCATGGACTGCCCCTACAACTGTGCCTGCTCACCCTCCCGATGTTTTGGCCACCTTGGGCTGGCAGGGGGCAAGGGGTAGCCCAGGAGCTGGCCTGCTGCTGGGACCTCACTTCTCTCCTGGCACTGTTCTCCCCACCCTGGTGTTATTCAGCATTACACAGACCAGTAGTAGCTTTAGAAGCAGACAGCTCTCCTCCGAACTATCCCATATAACGTTCATGGAGAACCAGATCTGTGCTTTTCATGGGAAACTTGTCATTTGTTGGGTTTCATCTAGGATGAAGCAGAATCGTTCTCAAATCACATATGGAACAGCATGGCCATTCTCTGAACAGCCTTCATCAGAGGTTCTGTTTCAAAGCAGAGGGGAAGAAAGGCAGAATGGGTACTTGCAAACATGTTAACATAAGCTCGGTCATCCCTAGGCTTCCAGCATCGTGATGGAAGAAGGTAATGAGGTCATGGGTTGTTTTTTTTAGGTTCTGAAGACTGACTGAGAACTGAGGAAAAGTAAATAAAGGATTATTTATTAAATGAAGAAAGGATTATCCATTACAAGATAAATCTTGCTTGCCTTACATGTACAAATAGTTCCCATTGACTATGTACAAGTCAAATACTTACAGAAGACGTGTATAACTTTGTATGTAGCCTTATAAAACTGCATATATTCTTCTATGTCCTGGGCTTAAGAAGCATGCAGAAGTTAGCCAGTTAGGTGTGTAATGAAACAAAGTAGCCTCATTTTTACCACAGGTATCTTCAAAGATGAGTTTAAACAAGTAAACTTCTTATCTATTTAACCACGAGGCAAATATATCCAAAAAAATATCCAGATAACGAAACAAGTTTCACTGGAGAGTCTCAATTGCTGTGAGAACAGAGTGGCTGGGAAAAAGGAAAGGAGGACCATGCAAAGCATGAAAACATTCGGAAGGTATTTAAATGGGAAGTTTCTCCTACTCCCGCACATTCCTCAGAAGTCTCTCAGAACATGGGGCAGGGCTCGCCCGGGGATGCTCCTTGGGGGATAATGGTACCCTTTATTATAAGACACTATAAATTAATTTCAGAATAATTTTTTTCTGGCCCACCAGCTGTAGTTACTCAGGGCAGATTAACCAGAACATGGTAGGTTTTAGCCCCTATGCAACAGCTTGAGCTAAATACCACAATTAGGGAGGATGCCAGCAGAGGTAGTGTTAACTGTTAATTCAGCGATACTCCTGCTAATCCCAGCTGGCCCGTCTCTGGGCTCAGCGTTCCCAAGGTACAAGTGCAATGTCGCTGAGGAATCGGGAGGACTGAGGTGCTTCTGCCATCCCCTTTATGGGTGATACATGGATTTGTACCCACAAGATATTCCACAGCATATGGGTGTCCTGCTCCTGCCCCGACTTCTCTGTCAGCTGCACGTGACACATTCATACAGAGTGACCATTGACGCCTCAAGTATGTCTGGTATTAAGTCACTTGGCAGTTTGCGCAGCTTTTAACTGATATTATGCTCCGTATACTAGATATAAAAACTTTTCTCATCATCTTTCATCCTTATTGATTGAGCTAGAAATCACCCTGCTTTATGTTTCCCATCATTTACCTCAGGAATGCGTAGATAATGGCCTTTCATTAAAAGAGAAGGAAACATTCAGCCTCCTATTTTAATTTTATTCAGAGGAACAGCTGAATCCAAAAGGAAGATTTGGATGTTTTCCCCTCTTTCTTTGAAAAGTCAGCCACAGAAATTGAGGAGAGTAGACTTGAATCACCATTAGACAAGTGCATTCAGTGCTGCTCCGGAGTAACTCACAGACATTCTTTTCCCTGTGGTGAAATATTTTGAAATCCCTCATTTTTGTCTGAATGGCAAATGCCAAAACCTCAGTGTTTTTCATGAGGAGGAATTCTTGTCTTCTGGCCAGCTCAGTTAGCTTCACAGCAAGAAGTGGGAAGTTAAGGTTATGGCAAAGGGAGGATTTCCACATTCATGTGTAAGTAGACAGCAGTTGCTTTCAATCCTTTGACCTCCTGTAGCACTGGGACATCAAGCATTAGAATCATGACAATGTACAGAAAGTTATCGAAACAAGTAATTCCTCAGGGCTTTCACTGTTATCTCTGTCTATAATTTTTCTCTGAAGATGGTTTGGTTAAGCTTAGACATTCATCATGAAGCTACAGATCATGCCAGGAAATTTTCACAGCAGCTATCAAGTACTCCCATGTTAGCTTTTGCAAAAAAGGGGAAAAAAAAAAGAAATAAAGGGTAAAATGATGCATTCTTTCAATTCCATGCTGGAGGGTATTTCCTTTCTTGATCACAGTGCATGTTGCCATGGTCTAACCTGTTGCCTGTAATCTGAATTCAATCTTCAGCTTGACCTGTGCCTGTGCTATAACTTTTTCAGATTCTGTTTTACATTAACTGGATGATAGGGCAGTCTTTATCCAGTGAAGACATTTGACTAGGCTTCTCCTTGTGTCTCTTAAGTGACAACTGCAATCCTCCCTTGCACACCTCCCCCAGAATGTGCTTGTCAAGATTATGCTCCTAGAACATACTTTTGAGTATGTCCCCCTTCCCTCAGCATCCTTTCACTATCTGCTTGTCCTCTGAAGGCCCTTCCTTACCCCTCTGCTAGTCACTATCATGATGTGTCCGTCCAGCACAGAACACCAGACCCTATTGCCATCCTCTTGTTTTGTCCAGCAAGCTCATTTAATGAGATGTGAGTATGGCAATCTGTAAACACACAGAAAGTGACTTCACTGGAGTCCTTCAAGCTCCTCTTCATTAACGTGTTGCCGCTCTGTCCCCTTGAGAAGGGTGATGTTGTGGATGTGATGAGCAGGATTGTTTCACCATTTTTTTCGTGCTTTCCTGCCTGTCTGCAGTTATCACTTTTCTCCCCCAGCTTGTGGTGTGGCCCTTGTCTTTCTTTGTGTCTCCGTGCCATCTGGCACAGTGGTGTGGGAGTTGCTGAGCAGGGATACCTTTTGGGAGCCTGTGGCTGAACACCACTTGCTCCTCTGACTCCCAGGAGTCTCATTAGTCGCCTTTGGCTCTTCAGTCCTTTCTTGTCCTTAACGGATGGGCTCATAAGCATGACCCGCTAAGTCATCCGGACTTCAATTCTCACCTACCTTGCTGTGTCCCAATGTGGCTTCACAGGTAGAAGTCCTGGAAACACTTTTTTTCCGAGAGGGAGAAAGAAACCACATGGCCAGGTTTTTGCCTTTGCATAGTTTTTCTCTCAAGTTTGCCACAGCCTTCAGTTGATTGGGTCCATCAGGTGTTTTCCTCCCTGGCTGATCTATGTGTTCATCTGTCCCATCATGTGCTTCAATAACAGAAATTAAAATGTGTTGGCAGGGAAAATACGTGCTACATATACTGTAAAATGAATCTGTAGAAGGATTCTATCCTAAAATGGATGCATTGCAATTAGCACAACATAATTAGCATATAATTCCTTTACAGTCATGGAAACTCTGTTCATGTTCATATTTTCTCTCAGAACTCTCCCGGTCCCCTCAAAAGCTAGAAACAAGAATGGAGAATTAAGGATGGAAAATGTTGTATTGCTTCTTCCAGTTCTGCTTCTCTCCAGCGAGTACTTTCCATTTCCGTGGGGCTGAAGTGTTTGCTTTTAAAAATAATTATGACAGGAATGAAGGGTTCTACAATGGCTTTGTGGTAATACAGTTTTAGATTGAGATATATCTGTGAAACACTGCAGTCTGACATAATGAATGCTTCTTTGGGATAATCACTGAGCTTATCTTTGCGGTAAAAAAAAAAATAAATTAAAAAACCAAACGTTTTGATAGGTTAAATCTGCATCTGATTTTCTTATTAGCATGTTAAATTTGCATTAACACCTAGCAGCTTATTGTATGCTAAGCTCCATGAACACAACATGCAATTTTCTAGCGTTAACAACAATTATGTGGTGTTAATAAAGGGCACATTGACCTGTACAGTGCAATATAGAGCTCTGCCAACCAAAACTGTCTTCCCAGAAGAGGTGGAAAAAAATCTCCATGGTTTATTACACCCCATTAAGCTTCCTAATCAGTTACAGCAGCTAATTCTAAGGAACTTTTAAGCTAAAATCCACCTCATTTAACTGAGTCCTTTTTTCCCATTTTAGAGTGTTGTTGCTGTTGTTACTGGATACCACTTGTAACATGTCTGTGACTAGAGTCTGTAGATCTTCTAGTGGGAAGCTTAGAAGGGCAGAAAACCCCTAGTTCGATGGACAGTCTCAGCTATTTTCTAAGCTCATATATTAGAAATGAAAGATGGGCTATTTATCTTCAGAGAAATATGTATCTTTCTGGAAATTGAAGGGTTTTGAAGCCCCCAGGGAAGAGGTGAAGGCAACCTAACAGGAGGTGCAAATGTGGAGATAAAGGCCTGAAAAGGGTCAGCAGCACTCTGGAAAATGTTGTAGATGTGAAACTGGAAGTTTAAGCCATTTTTTGATGTTGGCCACAACAGATGAAACTCTGAATGGAAGAAGTTTATATGTGCTTGTGTCCCAGGACAGACTTCCAGCACCAACACCACTTGGTTATGATATCATCTTGGTCAGTGCTGAAGTCCAGGTTTCTTTTTAACCTTCACACAGTTTCATGTTGTGTAACATGTCTCACACCCTGAGTCTGTCCTACACTGCTGGTTAGCCAAAACTCAGGCTCTGGACTTCAATCAGGTGAACTAGAAACTTTTCAGGATGGGCACAAAACACTGCAAGGCACTGTGTAGAAGCTGGGAGTCAGTTAAGTGGTCTGCCGTACCCACAGCCATTGAGTGTGAATTCAGCAGCTGCTCAGGATTAGGTCTCTCTTATCAAGAAAGACAGGAGCTTTCCTGGAGTCATGAAAAGCTCTGTGGAAACAAATTAGTCCTGAGAAAAGTGGTTTTTATTCTTAACTCATTATAGACTGTAGGGGCTGGATGTTCAGCTTGGTACTTCAGGCTATGCAGATCTGGGTCTCAAGCAGTGTCATTTTTTTTGACACAGTTTAAAGCCACAACTCTAGTTGCAATTCAGAACATGAAAAATAGTTTCCACTGGATTCCCGTAGTTTCAACTTCATCACTTGAGTTACAATGATTACTTGTTGTGCCTGACAGAGTCCACAAACTCTGCAATTTACTGCTTCCTGCAACAGTCTGACATGCTCCCCTGTGGGAGAAAAAGAAGTGAAACGGAGAACTTTTTCCTCTTAAGGAATTATATTGATCTTGCAGATGCTGAGTTGACTTACTGTGTTTTCCCTTAGAGCGCTTGGCTGCAGATTCACTTAAGAGTAAATATGAGAGCCCTACCATCTCATTTCCCCTTAAGCCTAAACATTATAATCTGTCAGTCACTGACATGCAATTTTTCTTTTAAAGATGAGATTTAATAGTATGAAACAGCTCTTCAGTGTTCACTAAATTCTGTGATAACTATTTAATTTCTCTCAAAACATCTGTGTTTTATGTGCAGCCTGAATGTCAAGTGCAACATACAGAAAATCTAAATATTTAAATTTGAGATAGGGTTTACACTGTTACTGGAGTGTCTCTTGTTTCAAAAACCACAAGAGCGTAGCTTAGGTAACCTGCTTGAGAGAGCAAACTCATCCTGTGTCTACTTCAAGTCTGTCTTGTTGTTTGAGGGCTAGCTGGACTGCAGTAAATAATCCACAGACCTCACATTCTTTTTGGAAGAGCACCAGCTTGCATCTTTTGGTATCCTCCTCCTCCTTTCTTTTACCCTTTTTCCAGCTTGTTTTCTCTGTGGTGGGAATGCAGAAGTTCTTTCATCTCTGGAGACTTCTGTGTATTTGACATAGACCTTTATAGTTTTATTTCAGCCTAACTGGGATCCTCGAGGACAGTTTCCATATTCTGCAACTAGCTACAATACATTCTTCCCTGCAGCTGATAATCTGGGTTTCCAAAATGAGGATGACTCTTGGCATGTGCCCATAGACCCTATATTCTCACACAGCATGAATCTGTTGCCTTTATATCTTCATGCAAGATGAGGAACCTCCTCATAGGCTTTCCTACCTTTGAATTTGAGAGGGGATCTTATCAATGTCTATAAATATCTGAAATGTGAGGGCCAAATGCATGGGGCTGGGCTCTTTTCCATGGTGCCCAGTGACAGGACAAGGGGCAATGGGCACAAACTGGAACAGTGGAAGTTCCAGACAAACTTAAGGAAAATCATCTTTACTGTGAGGGTGCCAGAGCCCTGGGACAGGCTGCCCAGAGAGGTTGTAGAGTCTCCATCTCTGGAGATGTTCAAAACCCACCTGGATGCATCCTTCCTGTAAGGAACCTGCTTTAGCAGAGGGGTTGGACTGGATGGTCTCCAGAGGTCCCTTCCAACCCCCACCATTCTGTGATTCTGTGATTTGTAATTTCTTTTCACATTCAGCCTCAAGCATGTGTGTCCACATCAGGATATACAGAGATATAAATATGTACGTATATAAAGGATATACAAAGAGTGTGTATGAGCTTGACCTCAGCCAGGCACTGTGCAGTGATTTTTCTGTCCTGAGGCAATCTGGTGGACATCACCAGAAGCGCTGTGATAAAGCAACACCACAACAATAGTGCAATATGATGCTGTTTTAATGTAGTGTTTGAGAATTGACCTTTTGTGCTAGGTAATGTAAACATGAAATAAGAGAGAGAGTTTTGGTCCCAAAGGCTGAAACTGTTCAGCGCAGGAATCTAACATACTAATGTCCTATCTGTTGTGGAGTGCTTGGGAGTGCAGAATGCATAGCTCAAAGGCAAAACACACCGCTGTGGCACTTCCTTTCCAGGTCAGTGTGTTGCTCACCATCCAGGGTTACTCTTGTAATCTTCCGATTGCTTGCTTTACTCCAGGTTGTTTGCATGCCAGTGCTAAGGTGATTTTATGCTGTGTTTTGCCATAATTCAGCAAAAGCAAATAAACTTTGCTTACATTCTGCAGAGCTGATGTGGCTGATAGAAAATGACCCTGACTTGCATCTTATATTTCCACAGTAGAAGAGTCTATGTTTAGAGCAAATGATTTTAACTTCCCTTAGTGAATAAAGGAGAAAAAAATTCTGGTACTGTGTTTTACTGGTAATTGATTTTTAAAATTACTTTGCTTCCTCATTTATGGCTAGGAAGCAATAAAACCACCTCCTCATTGAATTCAGAAATTCACCACAGAGATGTTGCAAGAAGGGAGAACCAGAAAAAGAGAGAGTGTAAAATACTTTCTAAGCCAGACATTACATTTCTCTATAATGGAGGATTACTGCAATCATTTTCCGTCCCTTCGCAGAGCACAAGGGATGTAATACTCATGAGAATTATGTCTCAGCCCTTCACATGCTGATTACCATCTTACCCAGCTTAATCAGAGTTGATATTTGTTGGAATGAGCAAGTTGCAGACAGCCACTGGGCATCACTGTGGAATGCAGGAGTAAAGGGAAGTCCTGCTTCAATATTTGGCTTTAAAAATTGGCAGCCTACGGGGTGTGATGTGCCTGGCTTGGGTTTTGGTGACAAGGCCACAAAATTGGTGAAAAGCTTAGAGGGGAAGCTGTGTGAGGAGAGGTTGAGGTCACTTGGATTGCTCAGCCTGGAGAAGAGGAGACTGAGAGGAGATCTCATCATGGTTTAGAACTTCCTCACAAGGGGAAGAGGAGGAGCAGGCGCTGATCTCTTCTCTCTGGTGACCAGTGATGGGACCAGGGGAAATGTCAGGAAGATGTGCCAGAGGAGGTTGAGGTTGGACATAAGGAAAAGGTTCTTCAGGCAGAGGGTGGTGGAGCACTGGAACAGGCTCCCCAGGGAGGTGGTGATGGCACCAAGCCTGACAAGATTCCAGAAGCATTTGGGCAAGGCCCTCAGACACATGGTCTGAATGTTGGGATTGTCGTGTGCAGGGACAGGAGTTGGACTTGATGATCCTTGTGGGTCCCTTCCCACTCACAACATTCTATGATTCTATGACATGGAAGTTCATCTAGCTGTCCCTTCCCTCATGCTGCTGTGTTGAGATCAGGGATGGATGCATATCTCCTTTCCACCCCATTCTGGTGGTGGTCTCTCAGGATTGCCAGGACAGCTGTGGTGGCAGGAGGAGATGTCTCTCCCGGAGCAGTGCACTGGCTTTGTGTTGCTGGGGAAAAACTGGGGGGAGGGAAAGGGCTAAGCCTGTCCCAGTGTAAGTACAGAAGCACAGTCGAGTATGAATGCAAAATCTGGGGTAGCACTTCTGAGCCTTCATTTCAGCACAGGTGTGTTGAAGGTCTCAGTGACCGTTTTCCTCCACTTTTGGCAAAGGCTTATTGCTGATGCTTTGAAGTGTACTTGTGCACAGAAAGTTAGGTGCTGGCTTTTCTCCTCTGCTCTGAGGTGTGAGCTAAAGATTCACCAACGCCTTTTGGAAAGAGGAAGGAGCATCTGAGTACATAACTCATGAAGAAGAGTTCACAAAACAAGTGTAATAGGTTGATGCAACCTCGTGAAGACAACTTGAGGTGCTTTTTTCCCATTTAATCTATTAGAGTTATTCAGAGGTGAAGTGTTGAGTAAGGGGAGGGGAGGCTTACGAGGAGAAGTGTCTGTGATATGCATTTCCATCTCAAAATAAGCATTTTAAAGAATTTTCATGAGCAGGAACAACTTCTGGAACAGGGAAATATAAAACAGTTTCCCTACCTCTTAACTCATGGCTTTTGCGAATGCTGCTGACAATTGCCGTGTGCTTTCCTTTCAGTGGCTGCAGGTGGCTGTGGGGTACTGTGACAAAGCAAGTAATTGCTGTTTCTTTTTGAGACCCAGGTGGGAAGAGAGTGTGTACTGGTCCTGTGGCTGCTTCTGCTCTTGCTGTTCATAGCCATGATGAGCATTTTTTAATTTTATTTTTTTTTTCAATTTTACCTCTTGCTGACTTCCTAAAAGTATAGCAAATAGTTTAATCGAATTAGGCTCGTAGTTTCTGATATGTATAAGCCCAGGCAACTCCTTAAATTACATGGGAAAAGTGTTTTTTTGAGAAGATTGTTATTTGACAAGATAAATATTTTGAAAGCATTAAAGACAAAGTGTAGTTAAGGTGTTCTTCAGGTTATGTTCCTTTTAGGAGTCTGTCACTGGTTAGAAAAACTGCTTGGTGCTTGCATAACATCAGTTTTGCAGTTTCCTCTGCAATGCCTTATCCAAGTTACTGTGACAATTGTGGCCTTAGAGTTCTCCACTTTATGGATGGGCAAATAATGTGACATTAAAGATGCGTGCTGAGGTCAGAGGTCAGCTGATGT
>NW_010324942.1:95523-97999 GCF_000700745.2 Antrostomus carolinensis | reverse complement strand
AAAAGGTTGTTGTCCAGGACACATGAGAATACTAAAATCAACCAAATGATTTGAGTCTGACCTTCCTCTGTCTGGTGGAGCTTTTGGGTTTGGTGCACAGTGACTTTAAACCACTTTACAACATGAAAGAGGACAAAGTTTAGTTTAGTTTAAGAGAAAACCTGAATGAGAAGGTTGGCACAATTAATTGCTGAACACAACCCCAGAACGGTGTGCCGTTGCTGCCGGTTTTGCGATGCAAATGGAAAAGCAAACAGATATTCCCTGTTAAAGAGGTGGGAATTTCCTGGTGTGCACATAGTGCTGGTGGGTGCCAGGAACAGCAGAAGGTCTTTGATGCACAGAAAGGGTTTGGTGATTTAATGAACCTGCTGGATCAGTCAAAAATCAGCAAGCAGAGGTTTTAGTGAAACATGCTGACTTCTGGCAAGAACTGCTTATTTACCTGACCTCACTTATTTTATGGGCTATGATAGATCATTACTTTCAGATTATATATGAGGATGTAAAGGTAATTGCCAGAGTTTCAAAGAAGTAGCTGTCTCTTTATTTTCTGGGAAAAGTTCATGTATATGTAGAAATAAAATGCTAATCTATTTACTTGATTTCCCTCAAGAATAGCCAAGAGCCCAAGGATGTTTTACCCAAGTGTTCTCCCTCTTGAGATTTAGTTTCACTAACATATAAATATACTATGGGCTATGCCATCCAGGAGAGCACTAATAATGATAATTATGAGGAAAAAAAAAATCTATTTTTTTTTGCACTGAGACTATAGGGAGACAGTCTGTTTGCTGGCTGGGACAGAGACTTAGCATGCTGGGATTATATTACTGTACCACTACTCACTGTGTTAAAGAAGGGCAAAATAGTATTTTATTTTTGTTTTTCATGTGTCATGTATGTTAAGAACTTTGCGTTGGCAGAGAAGTGAGTGTACTGGAGACTCTCATAAAACCCTGGGGATGGTAATGGGAATGATGGGTGTGTAAAGGCATAATTAGGCAGCTTAGAGTATGCTTGTAGAAGTGAAAACGCTGGCTTAGGTACTTAGACTGGGATGATGTTATCCTGCACTGTAAACAATATATTTACAAGACATTAATATGTAACATTTAATATCTATAGTTGAGTAGTATGGGAACCTATGCACATTCTTATAGTTATCCATATGGTGAAAACTGAACATAAAACTCTTTGCAAAGTAAGGCAAAAGTATTTTAATATATCATAAAGGTCAGACTCAACTGATCTCCACCAACTTCTTAGCATAAGTAAAGCTGCATATGAAAATGGGTCTGAAATCGTGCACGTCCTCCCCTTGCGTAAGGCAGAATAGATTCCTTATGTCCAGTTGAGCTGGGACAATTTATAGCATCTGGCAGCTCATATACATTTTAAGTATACAGATTCAGAGGGGAAATATTATTTTAAAAATATGCAAAACATTGCTTTCAGAGAAAAGGAGGCAAAAATTATGTATTACAAAAAACTTAGACATGCCTCAGTTTCAGTTTTAGCAGGAGCCATAGAAACCTGGCCTATGTTCCTTAAGCAGTTTGCAACCACAGGCCAACTTTCAAGGGGAACACCCTGCTCCCCATGGGGAAGGATTTATGATTTTATTCAAGATGTATGAAACGCAATGATTTTGGCTGGATTTCAGGAAACAAAAGAGGGGGGGCAGCGTCTACATTCATCTAGACCCTTTTCAGTCTGCTTGTTGTCAATGAAGTTTTAATGACAATGAACAAAGGCAGAATGTGGGCTGCAAAATGGGAACTGTGTGCTTTGTAAGAATGGCCAAAACCAAAAAAAAATGTAAAAAAATTGCTGACCCTTCTGTGAGCGGAAGCTGCTGGTGCTGGCAGAGCTCTGAAAAACAAGGCTGCACCAGAAAACAACAACAGCAGCTTCAGAGAGCCCCCACGAGGGACCTTTCTTCTAGATCCTGAATTCTTGTTCTCTCTGACCTACTGAAACGAGCTGTTATAATGCAGTGTGAACTCAGTCTTTGGAAATAGATGAAATCAGTTACGTTTCCAAAATTCATGTATGTGCAGATAAGTATCTGTTTTCCTGGAATATTCAGTAACTTTTCATCCCCTGAGCTGTGTGAATGAACATTTATGCATTCTGAGGGAATCTGCTTGCAACTAAATTTTTAAAACCTGAGAAAAGTACAGGGTATCCAGTCAGTTGAAGGAAATGCTTCCCACTCTTCCTTCTCACTGATGGTTTGATGATATCTACATCCAGTTCTCGAGCCCCCAACATTAGAAGGACATGGACCTGTTAGAACGAATACAGAGGAGGCCACGAGGATGATCCAAGGGCTGGAGCACCTCTCCTATGAGCGCAGGCTGAGAGAGTTGGGGCTGTTCAGCCTGGAAAAGAGAAGGCTCTGGGGAGATCTTATAGCGGCCTCCCAGTACCTGAAGGGGTTACAAGAAAGCTGGGAGGGACTTTTTACAAG
>NW_010324942.1:63886-95363 GCF_000700745.2 Antrostomus carolinensis | reverse complement strand
GATGAGGCTTTGAGCAACCTGGTCTAGTGGAAGGTGTCCCTGCTTATGGCAGGGGGGTTGGAACTGGATGATCTTTAAGGTCCTTTCCAATCCAAACCATTCTGTGAATCTATCTAACGGAAGATAATTTTCATTTAATGAAAGCAGTGTGTGGAGAGAATCGCTATCTGAGATGAGCAGGTTCTGAGGCAGATCCCTGGCTTGTACCCAGTGTCTCTGCACCACCGGTGCACAAGGCAATTCCTCGGTACCTGCGAGCCGCGGGAGCCTGGCCCCTGCAGAACCCTCTCGCTCTGCCTTTCACGAGGGGAACACGCCTGGGACATGGCTGAGGCGAAGCAGGAGGGATGCTGACACCATTTGTGAACTCTGGCAAGCCCCAACTGCTGAAACAGCCCTTGGGAGGATGTTGCAGCTGAACGCAATTTGGAACGGTCTGAAGCAGCTCAGTGCTGCTGAGTGGGGTCCCAGCAGACACCCACGTGGGATGGAAAGTCCTGAGACTCTTGCAGATTCTTGTTGCTGCACTCGGATCTTGCTGCAGGAGGTGGTGACCGAGTATCTGCGGCCAAATACGATATCAATAGCTTCAAAAAAAGAGAGACAGGCTTTGCTATCATCTAAACATATCTGCATTTTGTAAGCAAAGCAGTAACTTAATAATACACTGAAAGGAACAGGTCTTGCCTGGGAGGCTGAAAGAGGGAACTGAACTAGTGAGCTGTGTTCCACCTGGGATCTTGTGAGAGCCTTGAGGTCATTGACAAAGATGTCTTGACTTGAAACTGTAAACTTTCTTTGGGATATGTGCTGTGCTGGATAATAAAGTATGGAATGATTTATTGACATTTTATGCAGATAGAAGAATCACTCTAAAAGGAGACAAATATGCTATTGAAATAGGTTTCTTTTTGATGGAAATACAAATAAAATGCTTGTCTTGTTTCGTATCATGATGTAGCTTGCAACCTTCTACATGTCTGGAGAGAGAGAGGGTTCATACCCACTACAAATGTATAATGTTAGCTGTCATTAAATCTTTCACATAATATCCGTTGCGTGCACATTGTGGACCTCATTACTGCGCAACAAAAAGCTTTCACAGCCTCAAATTAATTACAAACCAGGAGCAACGCGCCCATAGAAATTAAAAAAACCTACTGCTAGAAATGTAGGCACAGCTAATTAAACGTCTGACAGTCTCACCATACTGAGCTGCTCGTGTTTTTCTTCCTTCTCGTGTACGTGTGTTCCTAAATACATGGTAAAATACTAAAATGTAATTACACAGTAGATACTTCACTGGCAAACTTCCCCTCACCTGTAATATCCATCTAGCTGCTTTGTTAATATTGCCATTCAGGTACAATTTAAAATCAAGGGAGAAAGTTATTCCAGAACCTGCATGAGAAGGTCACAAACTCCCTTTGAAAGCACTGATACTTCCTTTTGTTCACTCTTATGTATCCGATTACAAATTACTAAATCCTACTGCTATTTGAGAACTTTTAGATTCTAATCAGGACTTTGATAAATGTACAGCCCAATGAGGCAGCTGAGTGATGTCACCCTTTATGCATACAGCAGCATGCATGGACGAGGGTGAGGAGAAACCACTCAAAAGCACCGGGACCTTTGTGATCTAGGAGCTTCCTCTGTCATCAGTCCTGACTGTAAATTGTTGCCTAACAACTAGGCATGTTTGAAATGTCTAATTAAGCACTTAAAGAAATCACATAAATACAAAATGTTCTGCTTAAAATGTGAAGAGTTGCTTTTATGTTGATAAAATAGAATGAAAATCTGGAATAAGGAAATGTTACAGAAATTGACTTGAAGAAATAAGAAGAAAACATGAGTAACTTTCAATGTCAGCAAATTAAAGATCTTTTCTTTAGCATTTAGGAATTAGGTACCTTCCTAACACTTTATGCTATAAAGCAAAGGAGACTTTTTATTAAACTAAGTAGAGGTAAAAACCATAGCCTTTTTTCATGTAATGAAAGGAAACTAATGTAGCCAGGTGTTAATAAATAAGAAAAAGAATTCTTAAAAGGTGGGGCGTTTTCGTAAAATACAATGAAACCAAGTCAATGAAGTAAAGTCGGATTCTAACTATAAACATCATGCTGTGTCTTCTTTTTACTGCACTTGCTGTGGTCCTGACATGTTCTTTTAGCCTCTTTCACACACTTATATTCTGTATTTTCATTGGGTACGGAAACTACATAGGACTATTCTTTAAGCTCCAAACTGGGCTGCAGGGATGCGAGGATGGTGTTATGAGGTTACGATGGGTTTATCACGGTGCTGCGAAGTTAAGACGGGGAAGAAATGCAGAAATCTGCTTCTCTGGTACCTGCTCAGTACCAGCTGGTGTCCCAGGAGGGATAATGCCTCTCCCTTCTCATATATTCTTCATATTTCTTTGCCTGTGTAGTTTTGCGTTACGAAATCATGTGATAGTTTAACTGAGCTGGCAGTCAAACAAGGCACAGCCACTTGCAGCCTTCTCCCCAAAAAACCAGGATGCATCGATATTCTTTTATTGGGTATTATGGAAGAGTGACCTTACCTTATTTTAAAGCACACACCATTAAACTAGGAAAATTGGGAAATTTCCTGTAAAGACGACTTTCCTGCTGCCTCGCACTGTGTACGGGTAGTTGTGTGTGTTGTTCTTCTGAGGCTACCCATGAAAAGGATAACAAGAAAAGGAAATGTAACCAAAGCAGACGTTCCTAAATACTACGTGGTGCAAAGAAAAGGGTTCTCTGTAGAGGTGCTGCAAACTGAAAGCAACTACCGTTTAGTAACCTTCCTCCTTGGTTCTGCCAGGGGCTGCTGGTGCCCTCAGCCCTTTAGGCTGCTGTATCTGAAGCACAGGAAAAAGAATTTTCCTGTAGAAGTTGAGTACCTTAGATATACCTCCTACCTCCCAGGGAATCAATGCTGCTTATTCATCCTAAATGCGATTGAGCAATCTATTGTCCTTATATCAAACTGGTGATTGAAATAGCAAAAAAATCCTAAACCACTGGTGAGTTTGTCACCAGAACTGCACAGGTATTCATTCCGTGGTACTAGCTGCGATCATACTTTCACGTTCAGTGTAGTTTGTTTTCAATTCAAGAACTAGAAACCAACTTCTGCGCTCTTGTGAAATTAATCTGCATCCCTTTATTTTTCTATCCCATTCTTTCTGGGTGTGTGTGTGTATATATATTTATACAACTCCAGTTTTCTATGCTGCTTTATCTGGGAAGCCCATTATACAAACCAAATGCTTTTCCCAGCTGCAAGTAGGTTCTCCTTGCAGTGTGTCACTTTTCATTATCGTGGGGTGCTTAAGTTTTTTCAACACTGAAGCATGTCATGTCACCACATGATTAACATTTAAAGCAGTAGTACACTGCTTTTAGTAGTGAAAGTCAGTATGAGTTACCTACTTGGTTCCCTTACTGATTGTAATATGGGAAGTCACTATCCTCTAACTGGACAAATTTCTTTCAAGTGAACTTGAAATAAACACGGGGAGTAAGAGAGTATGAATTAATTTAATTCCCCCTCTTTCCTCTTCTTCCATCATGTCTAATACATCTGATGCGCATCAAAAGATCCTGGGCGTAAGATAAGCTGTCAGAAGTCTCCAGTTATTTCTGAAGAGATCAAGGAATCTGAAACATTGGAAGGGGTCACCTTGAATCTATAGAAGTACGACAAAGGCACGCATGCTAGCACAGATGATCTTTCTTTATACTTGTTATGCTATAAAGAGGGGCCTTACTGTTGCTTGGAAGGAAGGGTTTTTATGATCAAGAGCAGAAGAAAAGGATTTAGAATTGTTAATATATTGCTTGAGTGCTTAGCCATTTATATTTACAGTAATTGCTTCTGGGGGAAAAAAAAGAAGTCCTTTTCCTGCCAACATGTAGGAAAAATAAAGGCTGATTGAATTAAGTCTGGGAACCAGTTTGATTAGAAATTGAAACAAATCTCCTAGGACTCTAGGAACCTGGTTCATTTGTGGCATTCCTTCCATACTCTAATGGGCTCTAATGCTTGATACCGAACGATAAGAAATGCTAGTTTCTGAAAACAGCTGTTGTGGCTTTGGTTGTTTGGAACCACATTTTGAGAGCTGAATGTAAACCATAAATCTGTGGAAATGCAGGCAAGTCAGATTGTTCCTCCAGATAGGATTCAAACCGATGATTGTTATTTCAAAAAAAGTTCCCAAAAAAGGACTAGAATTACACCTTTCATATTTGGAAAGAAAAGCAAGACCACCATTATTCCAGTGAGTGGTACTGGGTAAGATGTCTGTAATGTATAGCGGTATGTATGCGCTATGTGACTTTTAACAGGTACTTGGAGGTACTGCCTATCAGCGTTTTGGTATTTGCTGTTTACTGAACTGTAGCCCAGTGACATTTTGCTGGGATGTATTGGTTCAGAATTTAACTAAAGAAATATATTAAAAAATAGCAGAGCTCATGCCATAACGTGCAGCGCATGATGCGCTAGAGAAGAACACTTTTTTATGTGGCAACTTCTTTTGTTGTTCGGAAATTGTGGGAAAATGTTTCTAAAGTACAGTGCCTTGATAGGCATTATATTTCAAACTGAATTTCATGCAGCAGGCAGCACAACAACTAATTAACATTGACTTCATTTTAAAAATCTTAAAATGCCTGTTTTTTTGGTATTGGCTAATCACAGTAGAGTCTTGTTGAATGCAATTGTTACTGGATTATTTTTATGACTTTTGACATATTACAGAATATATTTCAGAACTGAACAATTTAAATTCAGCCCACATTCTGGAAAACAGGTTTTCAACCACTTCAGTGTGCAGTGAAATGATATTTGGCAGTTTTGCAACAATTGCAAAATGCAGTTATTGAGAGACAGATGCGTAAGGAATTGTACGCATGAGGTGTGCAGCAGGACTTTGCATGCAAAAATTTTTTATAGAAATAAAAAACCCCACTGGGTGTAACCTGGGAGTGTAATGTATGGAAACTTTATGTTTGGTTTGAAAAAATTTTTGAGAGCTTGGCTTCCTTAGAACAAATTCATCCTGTTATACCAGGATGATATATATGATATACAGATCTGTCTTCTGCCTTAGCGACACAAAGCTTTTACAAAAAAGAGGTAATCTGAAGCATTTGAATCTTACATGTTTACAAATCGTTGAACTTACATAAAAGTTATTAGTTATTTTCAAGAAGCAAATGCAATAAAAAGTTGATGAGTTAGCAGGTTCAGATGGCATTTACCAAACATTTTTGTGACCCAAATCTGTGGAGCAGATGAGAGGGATAGGGGGAAGATGGTGATGAATAGCTGATGTTTCAATACATCCTTGTATGTTTTCAGTGGTATCTGATTTGGTTGTGTGTTTGATTACATCTGCTGGATGGCTCCACGCTCACTTGGACGCTGTGCCCAGTGCATTCTTGCATGCACTCAATGATATTAGGGTTGTTGGGTAAAACCTGAGAATACCCCACCTACCTAAAAGAGCTCAAATTATTTTTAAAAGGTTTTGTGGACATGATTTCAGTCTTGGGTTTAGGAAAAAGAAAGGATTCATTTATCACTGCAGACTGAGGAGGAAGGAAGGAAGCTGGGAAAGGGAAGGACAAGGAGGCAGGGAAGGTCGTCAAGAGGAAGTGAGAGGAAGCATCAGGGACAGAGGTAGGAAAGAATGAGATGAGTATAAATGGAACAAAAACATGCAGTCAGATATATTGTTTTTCTTTGCTTTAAATGCTCTGTGAGCAGAGCAGTCGACAGCCAGACAATTATACCAGCAGGCACTTTAGATTACATTAGGGCGCAAGGCAAGCTTTGCTCTCCATGGTTTATGATTTCATTTGAACCCCCTGAATGGATAAAGGATATAATTTGTGATGTGACTCATGCAGGGAAGCAGATAATCGGTGGTGTGCCATAATACAAGTGAGAAAAAGACAAAATAACAGTCAAGAACCGGTTACAGTAGACAGTGTGTTCTTTTTATCTTCTGATATTGTTTATCATATTAGTATTATCATTATTATTTGCTAATGTTATTGTATCACCTAGTGACAAAAATGCAAGGCTCGGAGCCAGGACCCTAGACAAAACAGCCTAATGCTTGTGTTTCTTCCTTTGCTGGTTATTAAATTGTTTCTGTGAATGAAAATAATGATAACAACAAGGAGAAACGTACACCATGCTGTGACTAATTTCCTGCCACACTGTCAGTGATGTGCATAACTGCCTTCTGCAGCTGTAATGGTGCTCTTGGATGGAGGGAGCCTGAATAAGGACCTTGAGAGCATGGCTGGAGTGACCTCTCCTGTGGAGACAGGCTGAGACAGTTGGGGTTGTTCAGCCTGGAGAAGAGAAGGCTCTGGGGGGACCTTACAGCAGCCTTCCAGTACCTGAAAGGTGTCTATGAGAAAGCTGGGGAAGAACTGTTCCCAAGGGCATGTAGCAATAGGATGAGGGGTAACGGTGTTAAACTAGAAAAGGGGAGGTTTAGGCTGGATATTAGGAAAAAGTTCTTCAATATGAGGATGGCAGATCATTGGAACAGGTTGCCCAGAGAGGTAGTGGAGGCCCCATCCCTGGAGATATTCAAGGTCAGGCTTGATGGGCCTCTGAGTAACCTGCTCTAGTAAAGATGTCCCTGCTCACTGCAGGGGGGTTGGACTAGATGACCTTTGAGGGTCCCTTCCAACTCAAACCATTCTGTGATTCTATGAGCTCTTGAATTGCTCTGTTAACACTGAGAAGACTGATGCCCAATTTAGTTCTTCAGACTGCACAGTGCCCTGCATACTGAAAAATAAAAATACAAGAAAATATATCTGACAGGGCTGGTTGCCATTCGGAATGAGGTTTCATTATTGATTTGCTGTGGAGATATCAGTTTTATGGCAAAGTTAAAAACTTCCCAGCTTACCACCTGTATCTGCATTTTGCTGCCTTTCTCTTCCCCTATTTTTCATAGAATCACAGACTGGTTTGGGTTGGAAGGGACATTAAAGATCATCCAGTTCCAACCCCCCCTGCCATCAGCAGGGACACCTTCCACTAGACCAGGTTGCTCAAAGCCTCATCCAGCCTGGCCTTGAACACTTCCAGGGAGGGGGCATCCACAGCTTCTCTGGGCAACCTGGGCCAGTGTCTCACCACCCTTGCAGGAAAGAATTTCTTCCTAATATCACATCTAAACCCACCCTCTGCCAGCTTAAAGCCATTTCCCCTTGTTCTGTCACTAACCGCCCTTATAAAAAGACAGTTTAAAAATAAATTTTATTTATTAAATTATGCTAAAGGACACCAGAGCAAACCCCTGATGGAAATGAAGTGCCTTGGTTTTCCCAATAAATGAATAATAATTTTTTAAAAGGCTATCATCTACAGTTTTATGCAGAGCCTTGAGCTATGCTATGTGTCATATTTTTGTAAAACCCATTTGTTAATACTTTTGTAGGCAGACTTGAGAACTCCAAGCATTAGCTAATGATACACCAGTAAAAATGTTACTTAAAAAAGACAGATATAAGGAACATTTCTACTGAGGATTATATTTGGTCATTTTTTTTCCATTAGATCATGCTTCTTTGGAGTTCCTAAATTCTTATTGGAAGATCCAGCTGGCTCTGACTGTGATGCAGAATGTCCCTTGCATTCATTAGTAGCTTATATTGGAAGCAGAGAGCTTCTGAGCTTTTCAGCTGTAATTCAACAAACAACATTAGTCTCAGGCAGGAAAGTGGAAATTTATTTACTTAAAACAAAATATTTGCTTTGGCCAGAATGCAGATTTTGGCACTAGTACCAATGCCTTTTAGGTCAGATTTTGGTAGTAGGCTTGTAAGGCTGTGATTACAGACACAGGCAAATTTAATAAGAGTTCAGTTTGATCTCGTTCCTCTTGGTGCAAATGCCTTGTATTTTGCTGAAATCTATTGCCATCTGCGTAGTAAACTTTCTGTTCTAGGGTCTGCCAGTGTGCACCTTACTTGGTGTTATCAGCCCAGAGTACGTGTATATTTAGATGTTTCATAGAAAGTAAGATAATTAACTGGGAGTGTAATGACAACCTAGCATCCCTAAGTAGGTGACATAAGCTTATGTTACTGATGTGACAATTAACTGGCTTAGAAATAACAATTAACTGTAACAGCAACAGTAATAATGCAAAAATGAGCTTCTGAGGAAAGTATTACTCTCCCTTTTATGCAGCCAAACTGAATCCAAGAGGTTAAGCAGCCTGTCTAGCGCTTCCATGTAAGATGGACATGAAACGCGTGTAGACAAATGCTGAATTATCCCATGTGCATAGTGTTACTTGGGACTTTTAGATCAAACTTTGCTGTTCTTGTACTTTAAAGCTTGTGCAAGTAATCAAACCACCTTCCCTACAAGATGAAACTCCTTTGTGTGCCACACAGGAGATGAGTTTAATAAAGAACCTTTGCTTCATTGCACTAAAATAAATATTAAATTCTGCTTCTATATAATGGGATGTCTTTTTCCTTTGTTTTCTACTTGGTCACCATCTTCATGTTTCCTCTTCCAAGTGGGCAGCTGTTAGTCAGAGCTATGCAGTTCCTGTAGAAGTTGTCCTTATATCTGGCCTTTGACAGCTCAGAGAAGACAGTAATCCTAAGTTTGGAGTCCCTAAAAGTTAGTCTCCGTGTGTCTCTAGGAGAGTGTGTAGGCAGGAAATGCTGGGTTTTCACACAGTGGTCACCTGCTGGAGAGATGTGACTGCCTGGGGATGCTGGGCCGTGCCGGGCTGAGCTTTTGTCACTCTGCAGAACTGGCACTCTCATCCAGAGAATTAACACCAATATTACTCACTCCAGAATTTCACCTCTTTTGAGTGTCCCAGCCCTTGGGCCAGAATTTCCAATTTTGATTCCCTGAATTGAGACATTGGGAACAGAAGCTAGATACTTAAACTTAGTAAAGTTACTGTGGAGGCTCTGAGCGTGCTGCACTGATAACATCAGGCACCCTAATGCAGATACGCCGAGCTCAGTGGTAGGTATCCAGATAGCAGCTGAGGCTAAGAATTCTGGTTTACACTTTTATACCTGGCCTATGCTTTTAGATGTCAGAAATTATTTAAGCAGCTATTAGGTCTGCAACAAATTGCAGTGGAAAGATCAACAGAGCATGGAGAAGCTCTGTTTACAAGGTACCAGGGACCACTTGCATAACAAACCTGTCAATGATTTATAAAGTGTACAGACACAGCACCATGGAAAGTCTCACTCAAAACAATTGGTTACTCATTACCACATTTTTTCAGTGATCTCATCTTACTGGATGTGCTGGACAGGAGGAAGGCCTGCCCATCTCTTTAGTACCTGATGATCCTTGGACAACTTTGTTGCCCCCTCTGTAAATTAATGTCAGCTTTCCTACAGAAGTATAGGACTGCCTGCTGAAACACAATGCCTGTTTTATTTGAATGTTCTCTGGGAAACAGTTTCGAGAGCATCCATATCAAACAATTTCTGCACTGCAGTATTTGTACCTCGAAGAGTCAGGTCAAGGGTTTTGGATCAAAGCCTAGCTGAGACTGCCTACATCATGGGGCCCACGGAGAGAAGCATTCAATTTCTTGCTTAAAATTGGCTGTTAAATGCAAATGCATCATCCTTTGTGTTACATAAAATCCAAGCTGTGTGCTCTGTATTTTCTTGAGGCAGCAAACTGTTGAACAGACTCCCTCTTCATTTCAAGGTCTTTCGTTCAGGCTCTTGATGAATTCATTAAACTATATATTCATTATAGGTGATGAAAAGTATATAACCTTTCCGGGAGGGAAGTGGTCTGCTCCGTAAATAAATCTAGCCCTGTAAATTAAAGATGTGCTAGAATGAAATACCTGGGTCCAACAGCGCTGTAACTTGAGCAAGGCAAGTGCGTGTGATGGTAGCTTTGGGAAGGAGGCTACTTGCTGGAATGGGTGAACCTTACAAAGTGCCCTGATGGGCTAAAAATCCAGGCTGTGCTGGGTCAGGGGAAGAAGTAAATTCCAGAATCAAGGTCCCTCAGGGAGGAAGTCCTGACAGAGTTTCTCTTTTGCTCCTGTCTGAGCATGACCTCAGATCAAAAGCACTGCAGTACTACACAAACAAAGAGGCCTCACAAGTAGGAAAGTTGTGGGTTATATTCTGAGGTCGTCTCTTACGATCTCAGTCCTTCAGGAGATCAGAGGACAGGTACTCATGCAACACTCTCCCTAGTTACTTTCTCTATTTAGTACTGATCCCATTGCTTTCTGTATTGTTTGCAGTTCCTCATGACTATGAAAACTGGCTCCAGCATTGACTAAGGAAGAACTAACAAGTCGATGAGTTACACATATCCATGTTGGCCAGAAACACAGAAAAATGCGTGCTCTTTCTCACTTGTTTTCAGGCCAGCTACTATCAGGTGGCAACTAAGTACTTAACCAGATCCGTATCCACTGATGTCAGCTGAGAAATAGCAGACGTACTCCTGTGCAAGGAGGTCAGGTGTAGCCTTTACTGTATCTTGCTAACGATTTTCCTGACGTTCCAGTACAACTTTGGCTTTCTGTGAGTTATACTTTGTGTGTGCACTAAAAGCAAAACATCAGTTCACCCCTAACTTAACCAGAGACTTCAGAAAAGCCCCAATCCTCTTTTTGTATTACCAAGATTTCAACACTTCAGTGTTGGTTTTTATTTTGTTATTTTGTGTCATTCTCCCCCCCCACACTTCCAAATGAACTGTGAAGCTTTGCATACTTTGGTTCTAAATGTACCTGCACTGCAGACGTCGATCCAAAGCCCCATTTTCTGACCTTTTTCTCAGTTGCAGCTTGTTCGTAGTGTCATTGTCAAGTTTGTTGGCAGAGGGAATTGGCCACCATCGGTGTACTCTGCAGCACTTGCTGTAGCGGTTGGATGCCAGCGAAGAACCTTTTACAGCAATGGCAGCGTTACATCTCGGTGGTTTTTCTTAATGGTTGGACACAGTCCAGTCACAAACACGTTAGGATACAAATGTAATCTGTGTTTGTGGAAAAACAAACATCCCAGCTAAGACCTAAGTAAATCCTCCTCAGTACTGCCTGTGACCAAGTTAGGAGGTAGATCAAGTATGCAGAAACAAATATTGTCCTCATATCATCGTTCATATAAAAGCTGTGCTGTATTAAATCTGTAGTTGTTTTACATTTGAGTGCCAATTCGTGATACAATCAACTTAAATCTGTTAATTGCTACCTTAATTTTTTTAAGTTGAGAATCTCCCAGTAATTGAATTTTGATCCTGTGGAACCAATTCTGCTCTCAGTGAAACTCTCAGGAGCCCTGCAAAGCTACTGTAGACAAAGGAGCTATAGTCGGTCGCTTACCAGACACAATGTACTTTTTTTTTATGGTTTAGTGCACTCAAAATAAGAGACACATTTTTTAATTTTAGCATGACAAGTCTTGTACACCCACAAATCATGGACTTGTCATCAGGGTCTTAAAACAACATACTTCTTGGAGAAAAAGTAGACTAATGCAGTTAAACAAAATACATAAAGGGGAAGGAGAGGGAAATCCACAGAGGTGGAAGGGGAAATTAGTGTACTACTTATTAGTACCTTAAAAATCTTTCTTCTGTGCCTGAAATATTAAATAGCGGGCTGAAAAAAATGTATTCTTCCTGCAAGAATTTATTGTTTCCTTCAGCATAAATATCAGTGTCTTAAAATGAAAATTTCTCTGTGTGTGACTTGTACTCTTATTGTGGTGCAAGCAAACGCTTTGTGCTATTGAGAGAGTTTTCCTTAATAAAACTCAGAGGCTAGAATGGTAATTCTTTTGAAGTTGCTCCTAAACATGTAATATTTAGCTTGAGCAGCAATAGTGAGGAAATGAACATGATAAGAGCTCATTCAGTAACAGCCCTAAATTGATTATTTCCTTCCTTATGTAAACTTATCAGCCAGCCCTTTGGGCTCACTTCCGAATACCAGCTCAGCACAAGAGCCTTATCAGGAGGAAATGGAATGTAAAAGCCCTGACAGTTTTGATAAGGCATGTACTTTGGTTATGATCCTATCTCTCCCCTCCTCCCTTTAAAATAATTCATCTGCACTAAAAGGGGAGATGCCCTTACTTCTAACTTCTGTATAAATATAAGTTGATGTTGTTATATTCAGAATAAAGCCTGGTTATTTATTGTGCTGGTTTCTCAGAATATTCTTAGGTGAAGAGACCAGAAGATATATTGACAATTATAAGCAGCTTGGAATGGAGGGCGTAGTGCCCTGAATAGCTTATTTCTGAGATTTTAGAGGCACTCGTATGTGTTTTAGACATAATCTAAAGATTCTCAGTAGAGCAGATACTGTAGGAAACTGAAGACACTCTGGTTTTATTTCCCACCTATACCCCTTTACCCACCATCCGTGATGCTGTGGGTCTCACATCTCCATGTGATGGCAGAACCCAGACTGAATAAGTATCCAACAGGTCGCAATACAAAAGCCAAACAAGCAAAGTGAAAGAACCTTCCACACAAACACCAAACCACACACACAAACATCCATGTGGTAGAAGACAACTGACAAGGGAGCTCTACCTGCCAGACAGCACAGCCTACAACTTCACAGCTCTAGCAGCCAGAAAAACAGCAGCGCAGCCCGAGATACAAATTTAACTTCATTCACTTGTCCCAGTAAAGTAATAATTTAAAAGTGTACGTAACAAGTTTTGTGGTTCATTGCATACCAGGACAGCAAAGCCTGATAAAAGTGCTCCAATGACAGTACTGTTTTTGTTTGAGATGTGATGACATGCTCCTTAAGCAAATGTTATAGGCAGCAAATCCATGACCCAGTAAAATACACTCCAGACCATCAAAGTACTTCTGCAGCTTGATGAAATCCACTCATCTCTAGCAAGAATGACCTAAAACTCTTTAGAGGGGGAAAAAAAAAGGTGTGGTGGAATTCAGAAAGAATGTTTTTTTAGCAAACAGTGACATACCAAAGCTGAGTGTAACTTTTACAGTGAAACCTAAAACTAAGTCAAACTTACCTGATTTATTTTTTCTGCTGTATCTCAAATCTTGAGTCGTTTTATGCAAATTAGGGAAAAGTCATGACTGTAGCTGGACTGACATATGATTTTAATTGGCTACTTAGCAAAATCTCCTCTCAGGAATATTCATCATCAAAACAACACCATAAATCAAGAAGGGGCTTAATCCTGACAGTGTTGAAGTTCATGGCAAAGATAGCGTTGATTTTAATAGGGTTGGGAGTTCTCCAAAATTTCTGTGATGCTTTTCATGAGGAAGCCCTTAGATTTCTTCACAAGGCATCCCAAATGCTTACTGTTGAAGAAAAGGTCTGTTGCAATGGCAAGTAGATTTAGTGAAGCGGTGTGATTGTGCCACAGAAACCAGACTGGAAAAGGGTCCTGGAGCGAATCCAGAACGTACCTACGCGCACACGAGCACCCAGAGGAAAGGAAGGCTTTCTGGTGGAAGACTTGGGGTCAGAGTAGATGAATCTGTGTTACCTTTGCTCTGTCTTTGTGTGTAATATGAACTTCCATAACTCTGTGCTTTCTGTGCCATACGGATCCCACCACACCTGTAACAAACTGGATGTACCAGTGAGAAAATCTTGTTAATGTTTTGGAAGAAAACCCCCAGAATTAAAAGGAATAAGGAAAACCTATAAATTTGCAAAGTGAGTGCTAGGTAGCAAAATAAAAGAGGGTGTAACTGCATTGCCTGTCATTTATTTTTTTGGACCTACAGCAGCAAAGTCCTCAGGGAAAGGAATTACAGTAGGAGATGTTATCTTATTTTAGTGCTGTATTTCCTATCTTAAATTAATAGCGCGTAGGATTTTCATTATAATTGATATAATCATTTGTGAGTCTATTTTGTTACACAAATGAGTAAAGAGCACTTTGCTGCTCTGTGAAGCCTGCCTTGTTTTATGGAGTTTAAATAAAGGCCTTCAAGATATTAGTAAGGTGGACAAATACTATTGCTGAAATTTTCAAGCCAACAACCAAACTGGTGTTCAAAGCAGAGAGCAGATGGAAGGGCTGGGACTTTGCACCCGTTTCTGTAAATGTTGATGTTTGTGTTTAACTCCATAGGGAAAAAAATTACTGACTTCAGATACTCCAGAGCAACTGTCTGTGGCAAGCGTGGATTTTAGGTTGTGACACTGAGCTCGAGCAATGGAGAAGTGCAGAGTAAATAGTCAGGTGGTCTGTAACACAGCACAACCTCTGTTCATAGTAGGCTTTGTCAGTAGTGATAGAAATGAGGGTGGCATTATACTAATCAGTCGTTGATGGCTTAAAGGTAGAGAGGATAAATTTAGAGAGAGAGCTTTCACAGATAGTTCCCAGCAAGGCTCAGTTGTCCATCAGCGGTATGCACGGCTGAGCCTCTTTGGGTTGGATTCTGCCACCTTTACTGAACGTGGTACTATGCTGTGAGTAGAGGCACATCGGACAATTTTTGTGGTCTGCAGAAAAGCAGCAGAATTGGGTATTTATTTAGGTCAAATAGACTCACGTACTTGGCGACCTGGGGAGCTTATGTAATGCACTGGCTAAGTGAGCGTGGTATGAAGGAGCTACGTGCTGCACAGGTGAGGAGAGGCAGGCATGGAATAACTTCATGCTCTTTGAGTAGGCACCTGTCGATGTTTCATGGTGACCTGGAGACAATTACGTGGCCAGACGCTTTTTAATGAAATGATCTTCAGAGTCTCAATGGAAAAAAACCCACACAACTCTCACAAAAACTTAGGAAAACAGACCAAACCAGGAGATGAAAAATATTTTCATATCTTGTGCTTATTAATAATGAGATCTTGGAAACACGTGAAGATCACCTCCTGCGCAGGCCAGCCTTCAGGCTTCCGTACTACTTTGAAAGAGTTTGGGCTGAATTCAGGTCTTGTATGTTTTAAAAGATAAACCTGTACATTTTATTGTCTTGAAACTTGCAGGAACTGTTTTAAGGAGTTCAGCTTGTCCATTTGGGTTAAGTGGAAGGGCATAAAGTCAGGCTGGTTTATTAACTAATGATAAATCTGTGTCCTTCTTTGCTAAATAGGTACAAGTCGTATGAAAACAATACAGAACACATGTGCAAGGGTTCCATCAGATAATTATATGCTTATAGCCAAAATTAATCGCAAGATAGTTTTCTCACACTCAAATTCAGCTTTTGAAAGAGCATTTCTGTTACTTCTCTTTCTCCATTTTTACAAGCTACACTTCTACCAATTAACTCTAATTCCTGCTAATAGATTAGCCATTTTCTGCAATGTTGCCAGTCCCGAATAGTTGCTGTAAAAGATGCAAGTCTTGAATCAAAATGTGTTTATTGTATACTGTAGCTCTACTAGTAATGATGTATTATGTAGTACTAATTATGTGTTTATTAGCTATGTGAAGCTGCATCATACGTTGTCACCTGCATTTCCAACAAGCAAATAAGAGGTTAGGTGAGCAACATATATTCACTTTGGGGACTCTCACGAGATTCAAGGGAGTGGTATAACTCCAGAGCCTCTCTGCCAGCTGGTGTGGTGAGCCATGAGGTGACTTACACACAGTGCTCTGTGCCAGACTGAAGGACTGAGGAACACCGCAAAGCCTGTGTAACGTGGAGGGGCAGCATGTATCTGCTCCAGTGAGGAAGTTCCCAGGGAAGAGTTGCAGCCTGTCTTACCTGCATACTTCACATGGCGACATTGTGCTGTGGAAGCAAATTATTATCACCTCCTGGGGCCATCTTCTCGGTGTTGTTTAGTGCTCTGTGACTGGAAGAGTTATTGTCAGATCAGTGGCAGGTTGTCCTTTGTTTGAGAGCCCTTCTGCTTTCTTCAGAACCAGCTCTCTGCAGTCAGCCTAGGGGTATTTAGCTCATATTTTGGTTTCTGTGGACATGTAATACAGGTGAGACAATCGAGACCTGAGTCACGGGCAGTATAAGTGGTAAAAATAACCTGGTGCAAATCAGATTCTTGTCCGTCTCAGATGGCATCGTGTGTTAAGCCAAAGATATGATCTACAGTGGCTTCACAACCAAGCTGGCAGTAAACTCACCTCTGGCTTAATGTGCTTGTTAGTATGGTTGTGGTGCACACCAGTCTGTGAAGCTGCTGTACTATGGAGCAGACACATTTCTTTCTGAGAGTCAATCTTGTCAATTAGTGTTACAACAAAGCCTGAAGAAGCCACCTCTCCTTCCACTTTCTTTTCTTTTGCGGTAGATCAGTTATTCACAGGATGTTCATAGTTTCTGGAACTAACTCTTTGTTTTGCAAAACCTTGTTCCAGCCCTGCTGCCTAGTAGAGACGTGTTCCAAGCTGTGTTCCACCGGCTGGGAACGTGCACAGGCAACAGAAATGCTTTTCTTAACAAAACAGTCTTTGGAAGCATTGTATCTGCTCCCCGCCCTAAAGAGGAATTCTCCTTAGTGACTTCAAAAACTGTTACTAAAAATCTGCATTTGAGGAAACGGCCTATATATCAAAATAGGTGAAAAGATTTCTCAGACATCTTCTGTCATGATCTGTGACACTCGGTGCTAGTCATTTGTGCTACCAGGGGAATACATTTCTAAAGTAGCATGCATTGGTCTGCTTTTAATGGGTCCAAAATCTTGAGTCAATTCTGTGAAGTACATTTTGCTTAATTACATCTAGTTTTAGAGTTTCCATTCCTTCAGGTACTGGATTCCCTGCTAGTGGTGGAAATTACACCTTTCCTTTTGTAACCAATAATCATAATAACTGTAATCTACACTCTATACATTTATTTTTTATCATTGACTCGAGACTTGCGTTTCTAAAGGTGACTTTGTCCTGATGCAAATATGTGGATATTCTCAGCGTCCACATTGCCTTGTGTCAGTTTCAAGAGGAAAAGGTATGCTAACATGGAAGAAAAGGAATATTAGAAATGCTTGTTATGAAGTTGGAAACAAGTCTCACCAAATATCAGGGGGTTTGTGTTGTCTTTTTATTTTACTTTTTAAATTTTTATTCAGGCTTATAGAAAAATGAGCACTTCTTGTGCACCCCCAGCCTACTCACTGGTGGGTGGGGTGAAAAGCAGAGAAGGCCTTTTTGCTAGTATAAAATCTTTTGCAGGAGATGTGTTTTCATTGAAGGTACTGAAATGAATGGGACTAAGATAAAAATAATTATTATTAAAAAAAAAAACCTCAGTAACCTCTGTATATCATTCTTATGCACCTGTCCTGGTGCCATGTAGATGGTTTCTGCATCATGTCTGTGTGTCTGTAGAAATTAAACTTGCTTTTTAATTGTCTGAGGGCTTGCTTGAGAAATTGGTTTGTTAGGGTTACTGCAAATAAAAGAAGATCTCAGTAGTCAATTATTTCTTTGTCTAAAAGAGGTCATTAAATTTGATGATAGAAGCTGTCAATGTATAAAAATATACAACTGAATGGAAGGTGAGAACAAATGCTGACAAGTCTAGTATACAGCCAGTGCTCGTGACGAGACACAGGATTGAACTGAGCAAATGGCTCATAAAGCTCATTTAGCAGGAGGACAGTAAAATCCTTCCTGGAAGGTGATTTAGCTTTTTAGTAAGCATTTATATGGAGACAGGGGTCTCCCCTGGTAGAGGAGGGTGCTTGCTTTTACTAGGCACTGCAGACAGCACTGCAATATAACTCTGGTTTATTATGGCACTAAAACTATTAAACTGTTGTAGTCTTTTTTTCACTTGAAGTGAGGTTTGTCTCTACCCAAAAGGGGATAGCCATTCTTTTCCGATGCTGGCTATTGTTTTTGATGGACAGTCATCTCTGTGTCTTTTTTTAAAAGCATGAGTTCACTTTGTGCTAAATGACTGCAAGGGAAAATAATCACAGAATAATGCAGAGTTAATTATAGAGGTTGATCAGTAACTCACAAGTACAGTAGCCCCACTTAAAAAAAATGTTAAAACAGTTACTCCATTCTCTGTCTTATTGATTAACATCATCCAGATGATAAAAATCAGTGGTGGACAGCCACAGGGCTGTCTGACATCTTGGGGGACAAGACAAGAGCTGTGGTGGGTGCAGAGGGGCCCAGGTTAGGAGCCCTTTCACAAGGATGGGGATCTGACTGAAGCCCCAAGTAGCAGATAGCTGTGATGGCTGCTGGGAGACATGCCCCCAGGAGGCAGTTCCCTCTGTGGATAGGTGTAGGTGTTGGATATGTGGAATTTCCAGATCCCTCAGAGTCAAGTCTCCAGTGAGGCAGCTGACCGTGTTGGACTGAGATGGGGGGCTGTCTCAGCAAAAGGCCACCAGTGTGCTCCTGAGGCAGCAGGCTCTCCTGTCTGATCTCCTGTCCTGCTTGTGTCCACCACTGGTATTTCTGCTATATAGACCATCGTTTTGATCAATGGTGCCTTCAGACTACCAATTACAGAATCCTGGAGAGTTTACAAGTAGGAAATCTGATGGATTCAGTGTCTCGTGTGCAGCTAATTGGTAATGTCAGTGTCTCGTGTGCAGCTAATTGGTAATGTGCAGTAACTTATCAGATAACAATTATCCCTAGTAGTTTTACACAGTATTTCTGGGGATCAGCCTCTGACACTTTATTTAGAGCATCTGTCAGTAGATATGTTATTAATCTCATAGGACATCACTCAGCAGCCACCATTTCTGTCTGCTGAAGAAGCTAAAGAAACTTGCTAGTCTATCTATAGCACAGCTTCTTGAAAGATACCTGCTTTCTCTTGTCTGGGGGGTTTTTGGGGGGTTTTTTGGGTCTTGTCTTTGATGGAAGTCAAAACACATATAACACTGCTGGCTCCTACCCTTTGGTATTATTCTTGAAATATTTGTTGGTTATGATACAGTTGTTCTAGTGATTAAAGAAGGAAGAGAATTCACTGGACAGGGCATGTACATAAAGAATACCTCAGGATGGAAAGGACCTCCAGAGAATGAGTGCAATCTCCCTGCTTAAACCAGGTCCAGCTAGACCAGGTTACTCAGGGCCGGTTCAGTCATGTTTTGAGCATCTTCAAGGATGGAGGTTCCTCATCCTCTCTGGGTGATCTGTTCCAGTGTTTGATCACACTTGTGATTAAAAAAGTTTTCCTTGTATCTGGTCTGAACTACTGGTGTTCCAAGTTGTGATTATCATTCTTCAGTCTATCTTTGTGCTAACCTCTGTGAAGAGTTTAGCTTGGTCTTCTCTGTAGTATCTGATCAGTTAGGACTCTGCTTAGTCTTCTTTCCATAAGGCTGAACAAAGCCATCCATCTCTTTCAGGCAAACACTCCAGGCCTCTGAGCCTCTGGGTGGCCTCTGCTGGACTCACTTCAGTATGTCAATATCTTTCTTGTACTGAGGGGGCCCAAAAACTGGACACAGCACTCCAGATAAGGCCTCACAAGAACCCAACAGATGGGAGCAGTCACTTTCCTTGATCTGCTGGCTGCACTTCAATACAGCCCGGGGTGCTGTTGGCTTTCCTTGCCACCAGGGCACACTACTGGCTCATGTTGCCTGTTGTCAGGACCTTCAAATCCTTTTCTGTGAAGCTACTTCCTGTCAGGTCAACCCCTTGCCTGTACTGCCATAGAAAGTTATTTAATTCCAGATGCAGAACTCTTGTTTTTGACTTCTCTGAACTTCATGAAGTTCCTGTTAGTCCATTTCCCCAGCCTGTCATGGGCCCTCTGAGTAGAAACCTGACCTTCCAACATATCAGCCACTCCCCTAGTATGGCCTATACAGACTACAAACTTGCTGAGAGTGAACTGTACCCTATCAGCCATGTCGTTAATAAAGACATTAAACAGCTTTGGCCCCAGTATCAGTCTTTGAAAGATCTTGCTAGTAACCAGCCACCAGCTGGACCTCAGCTCTCTGAGTCTGAAGATCCAGCCAATTTTTCATCTACTTCATTATCAACTTATTCAGTTCCTATCTAACCTAGTTTTAGTTTCCACTCCAGATCAGCTCTTGTTTGCCCAGCTCCATCCCTGCATGCTTGAGCAATGTCACTGTATTCCCCCTAATTAGCCCCTCCTGGCTTCCTCCTCCTGTACGCTTTCTTGTGTTTGATCTCAGTCAGGAGCTCCCCACTCCTCCGTGCTGCCCCTGTGCTGTGCCTGCTCAACTTTCTACACCTCAGTTTGGCCCATTTTTTGTGTTTTGAGGAGGGTGTCCTGCCATATCAACTAACTTGCTGAGGCTTCCTGGCCTCCAGACCAGTCTCCCATGGGATCCTGTGAGGAAATCTGTGAATAATCTGAAATCCACTCTCCTAAAGTCCAGGGCTGCGATTCTGCTGTTTGTCTTGCTCAGTTCTCTCAGGATTTTCAACTTCACTTTGTCATGTTCACTGCAGCTATGGCTGCCCTTGACCTTCACATTTGTGTCTAGTCCTTCCTTGTTTGTAATGAGTCCAGCAGAACTCATGCCCTAGTGAGCTCACTGACTACCAGACATATCTACTGCTCCGCGAGCCTTTGCTCTTCACCTGCGTCCCCAGACTTTACAGTCACTCTTGGTACGCTCAGTCCTGTCAGTGTCATCAGGCTCACATGAATGAACAGGAGAGAGTAATAGTCCAAGGTCCAAACAAGTCTCATTAGTGTCTCTGGAACATCCCAGACCAAACATCTATCAAGTAACAAACAACCTGGGAAGTAAGACAGGTTGGCAGATTGGTCAGTCCTTCACCAGAGAGTCTCCCATGGCTATCTCTGGCCTGTTCTTGATGCAGACAGGCTCAGCTGTCTCTGCTGCATCCCTTGATGGGTCTCATTTCTCCTCAGTTGTTCCTGCAGCACCATGTGTGTTTTGCAATTGCTGATCTGCAGAGATAAAAACCTTTCTTCTGCTGCCAGGAGTCACACGTTTGAAGCGTGACTTGTTCCAACAGCTTTTAGCAGTTTCGATAGCAGAGCAAAGCTGGCATGAGAGGTGAAAGAGGAGGATCACACTGGGGGGCATCAGACCTTGCAAGAACTCTGATATTTGTTAATTGGGCCAGGAAGCGAGAGTGTGGAGAGTGGAAGGATGAAGAAACTTTGCAAATCTGGGGAACTACCAGGTGCACTCGTTGAGTCCAGTGTGGCTTCTGAAGGGAAAGGATGAGTAAATTAATATGCTTTCAAGTGCTGAGGACGATCAGAATGAGGATGGGTGTCACAGCATAAGAAAAGCTCCAAGCAATCATTTAAAGCTTTCCTTGCTTATTTCCTCACCAGAGAGAGGCAAAAATCTCCAAATTTCCCAAGCGACCAGAAATTCCACCAAAATACAGTCTTACTGAAGAGGTTTAGAAAATATATGTATGATGTTTCAATCTGATTTTGATTACTTTTGTATTTCCCACTGTATGATAAATTAAATGAAAATGATTTTGAACAGGAAAATTGAGGATGAAACCCTTCTTCCTTTCCCTGTATCTGTGGGTAAATATTAACTTGGTTTCAGGCTGAACTATAACAGAAAAGCATTTATTTCTGCAAAAGATGTTTCTGTTAATGGTCCGGATTATCTGTTGATGAATATCTGAGCAATTGTACTTTAGATTCTCCGCTTGAAAGAGAAGGAGATGCCTTTACTAGCGTGAGGAATATTAAATGCTCAGTCCTGAAAGGGGTGTTCTTCGTTATGCCTAAATTCTCCACAGCCCACAAAGACTTTTCATCTCTTTCTATTCCTTTATTTAAATCCTTTGATGACTGGAGTGCATTCTGGTAAATCTATCTGTAATGTTAATTTTTCTTTTTTCTTAACAAAGTGTAGTTGATAAGAGGATGGAGAGAAGAAATATGACAGAAAATGTACGGTGTAGAAAAAAATGTGTCATACATACTTTACATGCATATGCTTCATATATAATCATCACCACTATGAAATGCCAGCTTCTACTTTCTGTGTTGTCAACCAGCTTCTTAATAATGAGCTTGTGAGATTTCACATTAGGAGCTGAAGCTTCCCAGAGTTTTGCTAAATTGTAATTATTTTGCATTAAATTATTTATAATTAGAAAAGTGTCTGTGCCTGAAGTGGGATGCCACTTGGACACGGTGACTTGAATGACACTGAATTCTCAAACTGCAGCTAAGGAGGCTACTCAGGGTGGTTGTCTAAAGTGTTGTAAGCTTATAAATTTAAGCAACAGAACTCTGGGAGATTTTGCAGGCCCCTGCTTCAGCAAAGTCCAGTGAATCCAAGAGAACTCATTGCTTGTAATGTTTGTACTCTTTCCTAGAAACGTTTTCAAAACCAGCTCCTGAGGCACTTGGAAGCTAAGGCACTTCCCAAACCCAGCAGTTTGTCACAAACAGACTGCGTTGTTGCAGCAAACTCTTGCAAAAAAATTACAGTTGACCCCCTGGTTCATCTGAACCTCTTTCTAACCTTTCTCGTAGACTTTTTCCAGACAATGAGCCCATGAAAAATATATGTTGCATTAAAAAAAAAAAAAAAAACAACTTACAAAGCGTCCAGCCACAAGCAAAGTTACAAAACCAAATCCACCTTAAGGGGAAATGAGAAACAAAACCAAAAATCCAAGCCTGGGTCATAACATTGCTTTTCTGTATCACACACTCATTATGAAGGTAGCTTTTACTTAACCTCTTAGTTCTCACATCACTCATGTTAATGGCCAAGTTTCTGATACCGGTGACATTTATCAACTGATCATCTATGACTCCATGAGTCACTGTCTTCAGGCTTGACATAAACCACTCAGACTCTGTGCTAGGGTCACCTGGACTTTGTCACTATTTAACAATTGAAAAGGAGCAGTATTTTCTTAAAGCACAGGCCAGACCCTCCAGTGATGTCAGTGAGCACAAGAGAAGGAAAGTCAGTAGAGCACTGAGGTTTCCAAAGGCTCCAAGGCAGTTGAGCAAATGGTGAAGCTCTTTTCCCTCTGTGCTTTCTTCTTGTTGCTCATTTTTCCCTTTGCTCTCTGCAGTTAAAAACAACGTATCTAGATACAGGCAGTAGTTGAAAAGCAGCTGTCAGTTTATTATATCTGAATACTAAGATGCACTGACTATATACTAGATGAAAATTTGGGGGCTGTTCATATTTTGCTCTGCCTGTAATGTAAATCTAGAAGTAATGACAAGATTATTTGTTTTTCTGCTTTTAAAGAGAAGGCCTTCTGAATGCAGAGAATGGTTATCTTGATGCTTTTTTAACAGACAATAGAAAGGTAACATAGGAGTAGCACATAGGAAGGAAGTGTTTTTAATATAGTGTTGCATTTTGGCCATGCAAATGTTAAAACTCTGTGTAGAAGATTTGATTTCTTAAGAGGCAGAACATTCAAATTAGGCCCATGGCTAATTCTTTCCCAAGCCTACATCTGTGAAGAAAATTCTGTGCAAAGAGGGAGAAATGAAAAGGCACCATCTCTTTAAAGGCATCTCAGTTCTTGTGCACTTTGAAAAGAGAAGGCTCTGGGGGGATCTTCTAGCTACCTTCCAGTACCTGAAGGGGCTACAGGAAGGCTGGGGAGGGACTTTTTACAAGGGCAGGGAGTGACAGAACAAGGGGAAATGGCTTTACACTGGTAGAGGGGAGGTTTAGATGAGATATTAGGAAGAAATTCTTTCCTGTGAGGGTGGTGAGACACTGGAACAGGTTGCCCAGAGAAGCTGTGGCTGCCCCCTCCCTGGAAGTGTTCAAGGCCAGGTTGGATGAGGCTTTGAGCAACCTGGTCTAGTGGAAGGTGTCCCTGCTGATGGCAGGGGGGTTGGAACTTGAGGATCTTTTAAGGGCCCTTCCAACCCAGACCATTCTATGAGTCTATGATTCTATGAATTTAAAGTCTGTATCAAACCTGGGACCTGCAAACTGCTGTTGCCCTCTTCACATGGACTGGAATCTACTGCAGTGCTTGCATACAGCTGGTAGAGCTGTAGGTAGATGAGGGCCCAGCTGCAACATGGGGTCAAGGTTTATCAGTGAGCCAGAGCCATTGACAAAACTGTGTTGTAATTTGGTCCTGTTCTTGGCAAGCAGGTTGAGAACACATACAGATTTTTTCCAGGTCAGCTGTAGGAAAAACTACATGCTTAGTGAACTCCTTGAAAATTGCACTTCTTATATTCCTGACCTGATAAGTAAAAGATACTGATGAAATTCAGAAATTTATAGTAAGGTAACTTTCATCCAAGTGCCCAACGTACATTTCCTTACATGAAGAATTACATGAAGTCTTTAAAACATTAGACTAGGTCAGGAGAATCAGATCACTGACTCAATGCAGGGAGTTGCTCATTGTCAAAACACTGTCTAAGACTTGTGCTGCTGCTAGTGTGCAGCTGCTGCTTAGTCAAAGGACGTGTTTATCCACGTGTCGCTGCTGCTCTGCTTCAGTCCTGCCCTGAAATAATGTGTCACAGGGTCTATTTCTGGATCAACGGTAGAAGTCACCAAACAATCCTTTCAAATTATTCTGTTGACTAAGTGAAGGCTTAACTCTCCTCTAAAGACAACAAGGCCAATGCAGTGTTGAATGCCATAATTAGCTCCATATGTTTTGAGGCATTAAGGTAGAGTGAAATGACCAGAAGTATACTAATAAATAAAGACTGTATCCTGGTATTGATCTGCATGTGGAACTCACCTCTAAAATCAATAGGGAGCACTGGAAAAAATCAATGGCAGGATATGACCCTTAGATAAGCTAGTTCCAAATCACTCTGTCTCTCTGCTACAAGAAGACAGGTTATTTTGTGTTATCTCAGCTCTCAAACATCCTCCAGAAGTTTGGGAAATAGGAAAATAACACGTGGAAGGGAATCGATACAGAAGGATTTACATGCCAAAAATACTTGTGTTTTGTAAGACCTTGACTAGTCCTTGCTTTTTAATATCAATTCTCTGGATGAAACATTTATATGGTTTTGTGTAATTGAGACTGAAAGTCTCTGAGAATTCCTTGGGGAAGGTGAGCAATATAGTAAAAGGAACCAGTGTTTACGTGCACTTCCTGCTAGCATTATCGATAACCTCGCCCGGCTTGTAACTTGGGGAAAACTCTACAGATATTAGGCCTTCAGGCTATTGCTCTGCATGAGAAGTCAGGCCTGTGTTGAAGAGAAAATGGAGCTAGGAAGCTTGAGGGACACAGCATACCTTCTTTTCTGAAATATGGTGTGGTGGGTTGACCCTGGCTAGAGGCCAGATGCCCACCAAAGCCCGCTCTATCACTCCCCCTCCTCAATTGGGCAGGGGGAGAAAATAAGATGGAACACAAGAGAAAAAAAAACTCGTGGGTTGAGACAAAGGCAGTTTAATAGAAGCAAAGCAAAGCTGCGCGCGCAGAAGCAAAAGAACAAAATATTTATTCTCTACTTCCCATCAGCAGGCGAGGGTCCGTTTGGGTCAGCTGTCCTGGCTGTGTCCTCTCCCAAGACCGTCCCCACCTCCAGCCTCCTGGGGGGGGATATGTTGGAGAGACAGCCTTGGTGCTGTGCTAGCACTGCTCACCAGTAACCAAAACACTGGGGTGTTATCAACACCCCTCGAGCCACCAATACAAAACACAGCACTCTGAGGGCTGCCGCGGGGAAAACCAACTCCAGCCCAGCCAGACCCAAGACATATGGTTTTGGCAGATAAGAACAGTATAGTATGGTTATTTTTCCTCTGCTAGATCTCAAAAAGGCCTGGTTTTGCAACACAAGGTTATGTTTCTTGGCTTGTGTTAGATCAGTGCTGTGTGGGATCTTCTGAAGCACAAGACTGCAAACACGTTACAGCTCCCTTCAGGCTCACAAACTTGATTTCTTTCCTTCAGAAACCAAAGTAAAGGGATGGGGACATGGATGCCTGGATACCTGTCAAATATGGCATCGAGATGCAGCTGCAACTTACACCCAGACCTAAGTGCACCAGTCCTGGATAACTAACTCTGATGCTCCCATGACCTGAATCAACAACCAGCTTTAAGATGGCTGCATGGTTATTCCTGTCACTAATTGTTTTTTATTGATGTGAATATTCTAATTCTTTTTTATTTGCTGGGAGAGAAATCCTCAAGCAAATGTTTCTGGGAGCAAAAAACCCTATTTTTGATACCCCAAAGTTTTTATGTGGGCTTATTCTGATGAACATTGTCACATTCTAGTAATCTGGTAGGAGGCATGCTTAGTGTCAGCTAAAAAAGAATTGCTGTCATAGGGACAACATTGTAGATTTGAACCTGGAAAAAAAAAAATGGAACCAAAGGCATTTATCCAAAAAGTTTCTGTCTTTCTTCAGAATAACTCTCGTTGCTTGCCCTTACTTGTCTTCTGTCTCTTTTTTCAAATTGCGTGCACGTTTAATGCACATGAAATGTTTCACACCGCCAGACGTGGTATAAGCCTGCAGCCTCTCAGAGCCTCGTGGACTTCTGGTTCCTAATAGAAGATGTGAGCTAGCCCAAATCCCCTAGAGAGAGCTCCCATGCTTTCAATACATTGCCAGTCTTTGCTCACAGCCCTGTCTGACTCTTTTCCCTATCTGTAGCTTTGTTCTCATTTAGAATTGTAAGTCTGAAGGTTCCTGTCTCTTTTTATCCATAAAGGAGATCTATCTCGGTAATACAAGCTTTTGCATGCTGCCCCATTAGTGTCTCATCTTAATCCATGCCTTGAGGGTCCAAATCTAGGGAGGATGGTATAATTCAGTCTCCATACAGCTCTTGGACTCCTCTCAGACTAAGCCAACAAGTGTGCCAATTAAGATTGTGTTTTCATGACATTGCAAGCCAGCCCATTGCAGAGCACGTGGATGAATAAAATGGATTTCTAATTTAGGTTTCCGAAAAGTATGATTTTCCCTCCAAAATTATCTGACTTGTATCGTGTCACTGTTCACAATTTAGTCAGAACCTGGAATGCTACCTTCAGATTATGGAAGCTGGCAAAATTCATAACCTGGCAAAAGGGAAAATATTCACATAACTCTAGGCAAGAAACCAAATCAAACTATTCTTTTTAATTGCAGGTGAGTAATAGCACTCTTACATTTCATACAAATAATGTCAGCACTCTCCTGCTCTGTGATTGATGGGATGTTTTAAGTGGAGTGCTTTAATTCAGCACAGCTGGATGTCTCTTGTTGGATTCCCCTCCTAGTCTAAGAAATTCTTGTTTTTAGATGTATTGGCAACAACTTACCCTTTAAAGGCTGAAAAATATCCCTGAAGAGAGTAGATGTTGAATTGTCAGTTCTTTGCTCGCTCAGTGTCTCTGCTAAGGAAAACCAGGGATTACTGTTCAGTTGCTTGTTTGGTTTTTTGAACCAACTCACTTGGTCTTCAAGGTCTTGTTTGAGCTGTTGGATTGAATTGTAATGGTCTATCACGAGCAAGGTGTCTGTAGTCTAAGTGCTTCCTCACAGTGCTTTCAGAAGGAGTTTTTCCTGTCACGGGATCTCTGCCATTTTGTTGCTTCCTGTGGCTAGGATAAAGCAGGTAGATGTAGCTGCAGATTTAGGAGACCTCAGTAGAATTCCCCACACTCCTTTAATCCATGTGTGTAGCAAGTGGCAGAGGAGGTCTCCTGTGGGGGTCATAGGAAAGCACACATAGGGAAACCACACGTTTAGCTTGTGGAGATGCTTGAGATTCCCGCTTAAGATTTGAAGAAGGAGATTGTGCAGCACTAGCGTGCAGTCCTTCATACCACGTGCAGGCCACAGCGCATTGCCGAGCCAGCACAGGGTATCCAGGGAAGGAGAACTGCTGACTGTTTTGAGAAAGGAGAAAGACTTTAAACCATTTCTATTAAGCTTCCAAAAGGGAGGACTTTAACTGTGCAACAAGTGGAGCACAAGGCAGGATTCTTGGGGGATCTTACCGTGCTACCAGCTATGGAGTTGATTTAAACTAGGTGTATATCCACTTAGTGCGTTAAGTTCCCTGGCATCAGACTTACACGGGTTTATTTACAGTCTCTGACTAGAATCAACATGAGCTTTCAGAGCCCTGCAGTACATAATAACAGGAAAATCGTGGCGCTAGTTAAACACATCCCCAGGGAAAGCCTGGTAAATGTCCAGGGTGGTGATTAGGAAAGGTTAACTTATGATGTGACAAGGAAAGTAGTACAACTTAGATAACACTAATAAATGGCACTGGTGCCAAAAAATGATAGATTATTCTGATGTGTTCTGTTAAAAAAAAAAAAGGAAGAAATAAACCAAGGAGTTTTTAGAGTAATAGTCTAAGAGTTTTCCTGTATCTGTCTGTGACTATGTACAGTTACTTACTATGCTGGCATATCGATTTGAATGTCTGTGTGTGGAAAATGTATGGCAGAAGCAATTATTTAATATATAAGGAATCATCTGGTATGTTCCATGCAGGACAGGACATTATACAAAGTTCCAATTTGTGCAGCTGTCACAAGTGAGCGCCCACAATCCATTTATATTGGAGGAAAATACCAGTAACAGAAAGCATTTACTGAATGACTGAAAACAAATTTGCAAGGGAGAAACAATTTTCTCTTTGCTCTGGTTGGTTTTATGCTCCATACATCATAATCCTTGTATTATGGAGTTAGGAAATTGAATTGTGGGGAGTTTTTGCCATAAACAAGCAAAACCCTAAACCTCCAACATTAAAAAGCCCTCTTTTGCAAGGATGGCCCATTTCATTATTGTTGATTTTCTTATGTTAGAATTTACACCATAATCTTCTTTCCTTCTGCTTTAGTTATATGAATTATTATTGCTGTGTTTCTGGCAAATAGATATATTTTAGACTTTATTCCTTGTTGTGTTGCAAGCTCTCAGTCTTGTACAGACTTTCAGATCTGCTCTCCCTCTTACACAGTGCTCTGAAATACAGATTTCATCAGGAGAGTTCGGAACGAAAACAGTTAAGCAACGCTTTAAAATTTGGGATCTAAATAGTTCTGTCTTGCTCAGTAGTTGAATAATTGCTCAATATTTGGGACTTCCTGTTACTCTGACGGACTCAGCATGTCTGTTCAGCGCCAAGGAGCTGTGGTGCACGGATATCTGATCTGTCTCAGAAATCCTGGGTTGGCTGTGCAGTGCTGGCTGGAAATTGTAGAGCTGGTCTCCCAACTTGAGCAGAGCCCTGCACCAACACGCTGCTACGCCATCCACTTGGGCAATTAGCTGAACTGCTGTTTATTTGGGTGTCACTGGATTACGCTCTACTACGCTGTGTAGACACACTCAAGTTGTGTCTTTTAGGGCAATTGATGGAGACATGTCTTAGCACAATGAAAACCAGAGACTCCTTACTGATGTATTGAGATGCTGAGTGTATCTGTACAAAGCTCTGTTTCCTCAGGTCGGTTCTTGAAGTCTGAAACAGATGGTTTATTACACTTCCACTGACTCCAAGGAAAAAAAATCTAAGATGAGGCCTCCTGACAACAAAATTTTTGTTCCAAATTGTCTAATGAATATGCTGTGGCACATAAAGAAAAAGCTACTCGAAATGCTAACTAGGGAGATGCTTTCCCCACCTTCACATCATGGATAAACAACATTTGCCTGGATGATGCTATTATAAATCATACACTTATTACGCAATAAAGTCAAAATGTTAAAGCTTGAGTGTTTATATCCTGAGTTAGTTAATGTTCAGCAAGGTCTAACACACCTGCTTTACACCGTGGTCTACAAGATGTCTCACGGAAGTGTAAGCAGCTGACCACATGGCATGTCCCTGACTCCTTCCCGGATTCAGGCACTTAGTCTCATTTTGGCAGCCAGTGAGATTTAAAGACCGACCTCAACATCTCTGAACATCAGGCCAGTTCTTCAAGGCTTGTGCTGGCGTAACAAGATTTGTATCAGAAATCAGAAGCTGGCTGCAGACTTAGTTACCAGTCGAGAAGGGCTCTGTGTTATGTTAACATAGGTATGTACCTGTGGTTGCTTTCTTTCTGGCACAGTTTCTTCTTGCTACTCTTACTCTTCCCCTGATACAACAGCAAGGATTTTAGCTTGTTTGCCATGTTAATGGCATTCTCTGTTACGTGAAGCATAAACAGCCACCTGGGGCAGCCACCAGCCTTGTTAGGACCACAGTCTTTCACAGAGGCACTGCCCTAGAGGCGATGGAACCAGCTCCCATGGGAAGCTCCTGGGAAGCTCCTGGGGTCTGAAGTAGCTCTTTGTGCAAACCCCAGATCCCACCCGACACACGGGAGCACAACCAGGTGGTGCCTGACTGGGCTGTGTGGAACTGGGGCTTTCTCTGTGCAGGTTTTTCCAAGACAACTCTCAAGGTATCTCCTCACGCCTGAAGTGCTGCCGTTTCTCTCTTCCTTGAGCAGTGTTGTCTGGACAGGGAAGCAATTCAAAACAAATTGGCTTCTTGTCTGGGCTCCAGGAGACTAATGGGCTAAAATACAAGAAGAAAAAGACTAATACCATTAAAAGATATGCTTTTCAGACAGCTGAAAATGAACATATTTGCCACTGAGACCAAACAAAACCTGTTTTTTTTTTGTTTTTATCAGCTTTGTTTACAGGACACATGAACGCTCTTCATTTACATAAAGGTGCGAAGTTGAGAAGAAAAAAAAAATCAATTCTGTATAAACTTCTCAGGAAAAAAGATACCTTTTCACCTTTGCTATATAATGAGAGAATCACTAAACCAGAGCAAAACACTGAAAAAGCATGTATCAGATCTAAGGACAGTCGCTGTAATGCCCTATCTTTTCCTTCAATTAATTTAATTAAGAAAGTACTTGTAGTGTGTAATATGATTTTTTTTTTTGCTCAATTGGCTGCAGTCACAGCAGCGCCTCTCTGTGCACTGAACTGCAGCTAGAATCCTGTGTGGCACAGCCAGTTAAAAATACTAAAATTACTTTCTTCCCTCCTGTTCTTCCAAGCTTTCTTCTTTGCAGATGGCAGAGGACAATATGCTGGGTCTGCAATAACACTGACTCAAAATTCCTTGCTAATTGTAAGATAACTTCCTAAAGATTGCAAGCAAAAGGAAGTCAGAGAACAAAGCAATGTCAAGTATGCACATGTCACAACACAATGTGCTGATTCCAAGCCTTTGGAAACACGCTGAAAGACATGTCTGGGGAAAAAAAAAAAAAGAAAAGAAAAAGAAAAACAGGGAAATGCTTCCACACGGTCTTTCAGCATGAAAACAACAGCTGAATGTGCCTGTTCCCACCAGGAAAAAATACCCTGGAATAACAAAAGGTGCTGGAAAGATAGAAATGAAATCATCAGATGGCAAGTACACTCTTTTGTCTGTTCCTAACATTTACATAGCCTGTACTTCCACTACGTTGTAAATCAAGGGCTCAATCTGGAGTAGTGTTTGACTACGAGGTGCCAAGAAGACCAAGAAAAATGGAATGTATAAACAGGTCGTTCTTACAGTGAAGGACTAGCAGAACAAAACAGAAGTAAAGCAAACAA
>NW_010324942.1:52801-63852 GCF_000700745.2 Antrostomus carolinensis | reverse complement strand
TCTGCGCATTCCTGGTCGCTCCTGTAGGTACTGAAGGTACAAAAGACACTCTCGAGGAGAACAGCACACACAGTGTTTCTTTGTGAAACAGAGCCTGCGTACATTCCCTTCATAACCCCAGGTAAATCTCTGCATCATTGCTGTACTCTAACGATGTAAGTGTTTTCAATTAGGCCTGTCACTGTTGGCTTGCCGAGGCCAATTTTTTTGTCATCTTAAGATCTATGGGTTCAGTAAATTCCAGGGGAAAATTCTGAGCTCCCACTGAAAGATGACATGTACAACCCACATTAAACGCTGCATGCATCTGACTGAAGGTGTTACAAAATGTCACCTCCAAAACCAGAGGGATATCATGCATAAATGCAAATGAAGCAACTTTCAGTAATGAATAATGATGTGACTAGGCATTTTTCTTTCCAAGCTGACAGAAGGAAATAAAATTATCCCTAGTTTCTGCAGGCAGCAACAAATACCGAGATGAAAAGCAAGTTGCCTAACGTTGCATATCAGCTCAGGAATAAATTCTCCATCTTCAGATCCTCAAGTGACTTTATAAAACTGTTCCTTTTTGTTAACAGCCAAGCCCCAGAGAGCACTTGGGACAAGTGCACCTGAAAGGCTTGTTTTGCTTTCGGTGCTTCTAGTTGTGCTCTCAGAGGTACATGCCATAAAATTACCTTCGAGTTTGTTACTGTTTCCTGCAGTGGGTGTAATATGTGTGGAAATGAAAGCCCAGGCTTACTTTAAGCGAAAGTCATTTAGGTACATTTTACCCAAACTTCACAGAGAGACGTTAAAATCTAGCATAAATGTTTCTGACAAATACGTGTTTCTGTGATTATAAAGGCTGAACATGAAATAAGCTGAGAAACAATTTACTTCCCTTGGCTGCAAACTGTACCCTCTCTCTCAAACCGATCTGTTAGATATTCCTTAGCACTGTACTTTTTGGGATTCGGGTCTTTCTCGCTGATTCTAATTTAGACTCCAACTATATGAAGCACCATTTAAAGTTGATGTACAGCCATCTTCCATAGATTTCCGTGCAATTGGTGGGTTTCTCCTTCCCTCTTGGGCTAAACTGAGAATATCTGAGTCTCACTATAGCAAGTTCATGGAAAATATGGCTTCTTTTGAACCAGCACTGGGTTTATTTTTTTATTGGTTTAAACAAGAACCTGACCATGCCGCGGCTACATTGTAGATTTGAACCTGGATCTATCTATGGGTCTGTCTATCTATCTATCTATCTGTCTGTCTGTCTATCTATCTATTTATAATTTCACTGCTTGCCATACAAGTTAGTAGCTTACTTTTCTGAACTATGGTCTGTTGTGGCTCCAGGACTTTGTGTCCACGTGGTGTCTATATAGGTTGTCAGTCCCAGGCAGGCACGATACAAGCGTCGAGTGCAATGTGCTGGAGAATGAGTGTCTGCACTGTGGATGTGACACTAATGCCCATGTGTGCAACGTCACCCTGCCATCACCAGCCAAAGAGCTTTGCACCAGCAGTGAACTCGAGAGCGTGCCACAAGGTGCCAAGTAGCAACACCAAGCACATTTGCAATAAAAAGAAACCCTTTGCTGTAGAAAATCGCTATTGTAGGTGCTTTTTGAGGCTGAGACTATGCCTGGCTGAAGCACAGCCAGCCGAGGGAATGAGATATTCTGTTACTGCTGTGAAAGGCCACAGAAAATGTGGGAGCTGGCAGGAGCAGGCGGGGAATAAGGCCCATGAAACTGTTAGGCAATGAAGGGTTTAGAGAGATGAGGAATGCACCGTAAAAAGAGGTTTTGGTTTGCACTTCTGTTGGGCCTGCCAGAGGTTTTGAAATAATGCAAAGGAAGAGCCTGTTGTCCCGAGTACAATATTGTAGCAAATTGCTTTTCCAGGACCAAGGGGATAGCGTCTTTCCTCGTAATTCCTCCTCTCAGATCCCTGCATAAATGAATTAAAAGCTAACTTTAACTAAAAAAAAAAGGAAATAGAAAGGTTAAACCCAAGCACTATTACACTGTCCAAAAGCACTGAAGAAATTGTAGCAGGTGGTCCCACCACCTGTGCTTGTCTACTTCCATTCCAAATAATCTCCTTATCGAATGCAGGGAAGCGCAGACACCCAGGAGGGTCCCACAGGAAAAGCAGTGGCTGAAAATCAGAGTGAGTGACTAACCAGAGAGATAGGAATGCGCAGTGCAGGGAATGCAGAACTTGGGGAGGGCGAAACAGAGTGAAAAACACTGGAGACAGCTCCTTTTCTCATTTACAGCCTGTGTATCTACAGCAATGCTGCCGGCTCCAGGGGCAGCCCTGCGCATCCATGTCACGTTGGTAATGGATGGGAGGTGAGAGATCCTGCAGTTCACATGTATAAGCTGCCATGTTCTAATGGCTTGCAGGGAAAAAGGCCAATCAAACCATGCTTTTATAATAGCACGTATTTTCTTTATCCTTCGTCAATTGCTACAGGAAATGCTTTAATTTAATAGAGAAAGCAGATGCATTGCCTGAATTCCAAATGGCAGGCTAACAACGGAATGATCCCTACCCTCTGCGTTGCAGGGAGGACTGTGGTTTGTTTCTCAGTGGGCTGCACCTACAATAGCTTTTTATGACTGTCAGACTTGGACTAAAAGAAAACAAAGCACTGCCTGAAAAAGAAATAACAATAAAGACCATTCCTGTCACGTATCTGAATATTCTCTTTCACTCATTCTTTTCTGTGCATGAAATTTCTTAGGTAAATATAGCTAGAAGGGGAAAGGTACCTCAAAGGAGCCCGCTGTTGCCAGCATGTATCCTCGCATTCAAGTGAGATCTTTTGAAGTGAAAGCGTTCTCAAAGTTGAGGACTTCTGTGTCAAGCTGCCTGCTGGGCATGATGCACACCCTGGAGCTGATGGCTCTACCTTTTCACAAGCTGTTCTTTAGCAGAGCGAAGTTCTCGCTCTTCATGTGGCAGCCAGTATTTCCTTTTCATCAGGTCTGCTCGCTGTGGTGCAGCGTTGCAGTGACACGGCCACATGGCTTCTCAGGTGGGAGCCAGCTTGGTGCTGCTTTGCCACCTTCCACTTTGCACCCAGAAGTTTTCCCCGAGTTCCTCATAAATTTTACACCTAGGCCCATCCAGAGCTTCCTGTCTGCACCGTGCAGCGCAGAACACTTTGTGATAACCTCTTACGAGACTGAGCAACTCTTCTTTCACCTGTTCCTCATTGACAGGGCATTTTTCTGTCCTGTAAGGATCTGGCTGGTAACAGCCCTGATGCTTGATTTGCTGTTAGTCCTGGACTTTCCTTAATCTCTTCTCTATTTTAGCAACACAAGAGAATATGGGCAAAAGTGAGGCTTGTTGAAACCCATCACAAAGCTTGGTGACAGACCTCAGGATCCACATTTTCCATTGTGATAATTATCCATAAACAGGAACAGTGTAGGAGACCTAGTCCCCAAACACCCAGCATGGCTTCTGCAAGCTTTGGTGGTTTGTCCTCTTGTAGCATTAATGCTTTGTATTGTTTTTTTCCGTGAAGGTACCTTCACTTTGGATTTAGCACTGTGGTCTCGAAGTGAAGTATTGTTCACCTCAATAGCTATTTGGCTGGTTCATTTTGAACGATGGTTTTGAGATCCTTGAGTGAAATATTCTGAGTTAAAAGAACAGTACTGCAGTTTTCTTTCATGAATCAGAAATACTTCTTTCATTTCTTGCATGATGTTGTCAAGACAACAGTGTCCTAATTGCACCTATAATGTTTGCCACAGTGTTTTGGAGCACACAATGTTTTGGAGAACCACAGTGTTTTGGAGCAACTTTTGTTATGGAAATATTTCCAAACCTGAGTAGCCCTTTTTCTTTTCTTCTTTTTTTTTTTCCTTTTTCTTTTTCTTACTTTTTTTCTTTTACTTTTTCTTCCTTTTTCTTTTTCTTTTTCTTTACCTTTTTTCTTTTTCTTTTTTCTTTTTCTTTTTTCTTTTTCTTTATCTTTACCTTTTTTCTTTTCTTTTTCTTTTTCTTTACCTTTTTTCTTTTTCTTTTTCTTTTTCTTTTTCTTTTTCTTTTTCTTTTTCTTTTTCTTTTTCTTTTTCTTTTTCTTTTTCTTTTTCTTTTTCTTTTTCTTTTTCTTTTTCTTTTTCTTTTTCTTTTTCTTAAAAAAAAAAGTATTTAAAATCTGTAAGTAAACATTTATTCCTGGCTAGAAATTACTTGACATTTAAGATCTAGAGGAACAGGCATTTTTTTGTTCATATGACTCTCAGAATACACAGGCTCTGTGCTAACTTTTCAACCACAAATGCCACATATGCAGAAGAAGGACTAAGGTTCTAGAAGTGTAAAAGTCAGGAAATGAAAAGTGATGACTCTCTGCAACTATGATGCCTCTGAAATATATGTCATTTTCTGTTATTCTATAGGGTGATGACTTTATACCTTCATATACTTACACAGTGTCTCCAGTTTATAGTAACTTTTCATTCATCAATGTGACACTTCTCCAGTCTCAGCTAGCATTGCACTTAACCTGCTTTTTTAATGTTTGATTTCCTTGAGTACATCAATAAAACAAAGACAAGAGAGATGAAAGTAACAAGAACTACATTGACATAAATTCAGTTCAAAATTTACGCTGGCTTCTGCTGTATCCTTTTAGCAGAGAAGCAAGAAGTTTGTTGGTGAATGAAGTAGCAGAAATGCTTGTGCTCTCCCCTCTTGTGAAAGTGGCGTGTCAGAACAGGACAGGCTTGGGAGGACTTGGCGTGAAGAAGTGGTAGCAGTATTGGTGCAGCTTCTTCAGACCTCCTCCTTCCTGGAAGTGTGTAATCCCGTGGATCAGAAGGTTAGCAAAAGGTAGTAATACTTAAGGTTCCTGTCAGTATGAATCTTCCTTAGGAATTCGGAGGTGGCTCTCAGAACTCGGTAGGAAGAAACAATTAATCTTGCTGCGAATCCAGTTTGAGGACTTTGATAACCGGAGTAATTAATGAAAGCAGCAAAATGTGCGTGGTAAGATCCAGATCAGGGCAGCAATATTTTTTGTTTCAGTGTTGTGATTGCCATGTTGATCACAACACTGGCCAGAAAACAAGAGAAGAAGAACCAACTTTATATAAAGATTCTGTTGCCTCTACTCCAGGGCCATAGTGATTCTTCCCCTTTCAGGAAAAGCGTCCTTTTCCAGATGACTCCTGATCTTTAAGGTCCCTTCCAACCCAAACTATTCTATGATTCTATGATATTCTTCTTTCTTCAACTCAGGTAAAGAGAAAGCTGTTCTGTGGCAATATAGGCTCAGCAATCACACTAGAATTAATTTTCACCGATATATAAAAGCCCTCTGAAGATGTCACCTGCCAGAAACTCTGTGCTGTGGTTGCAAAGCCCAGAACTTAAATGTTAGGAAATGTCTTATTCATAGCTGCCAACAGAACCTCAGTTCAGCTCCTCTCTGAGTTAAGATATAGTCTTTAATTGCATAATCACGTACTATTTTTTCCAAAGGACCTCTGTCTCACGCAGGGCACAGGACCTACAAGAGGTCTGAGCAGAGGTTATGCAGACACACATAAATCTGCCACTTCCTAATTTAGCTGTCCTTGACTTTGCAACCTAAATAATTTTGCTTTCAGGGAGATACTTATTATTTTTTTTTCTTAAATCATGCTAGAGGAGCATTCTATAAATGGTTTCCTTTGGTGGGAGTTTGGACATCAGCTTGTGAAGGCTCCTAAAGGAGGCACAGTTAAGAAACGGATAATCCAGTAAACACAGCCTCCGTGCGTTTTTAAACACGCATAGACTAACACTTCATTTGCTCTCAGTTTGGAGTGTCACATGGTGTTTCAAGTGCTAAAAGATTTACTATGGTTTATGGCTCAAATATTTCTAACTCAATTTGTCGTTTAGCACCAGACTCCCCTGTCCTCTAGCACACTCAAAGGCTAAAGGGCATTGAAGCATTCTCCTGCTTAACTGCCCATGGATTGGAATAGCTCTCGTGACCTTTCTATTGCTCTTGGGATTTTTTATGAAATTAATTATTAAAATGCAAGGCCTCGGGTCTATCTGTGAGGTAATGCTTGAGGTTTTCAGCCCAAAACCAGATTCCCCCAGTCACAATAATTTTTATACATTAAACAGTTTCTGCTTGAAAAGAGAGGTCCTTCAGTATAATTTTGCTTTTTTAAAACAACCTTATTACCATTGTGCTCTTCTGTAAAGCACTTCCATTAAATTTCAAAGTACATCTTAGTCTGTATGGCTGGATGTTACTTCTAAAATGCACTAGTTCTGGCAGGTATGACCTCGGGTGCAAACATAACTTTATTTGCCAAGAATAAGCTATTTAGCTATGTAGCTTTGATTATGCTTCCATAATTAAAGTGCTTGGACACTACTACACTGAATGGGCTGAAGCTGCAGGTATAACGAGCAGGAAACAGAAACACAGATAAGAACAATGAAGCTTGAGGAGTAGGTTGCCATATCCAATTCTGCTAACCTCGTCAACGGCAGAACGTCTTCCCCAGTCATTTTGAGTCAGCCTTCAGGCAGGTGAGTGAGGAGGATGTTACCACAGTGCAAGACTTGGAAAGAAGAACAAGAAAGCTGAATGGGGAGGATTTTGGAAAATGCTCAACCTTGACTTGCATTGAGTGTTCAGTACAACTTCACAGTTTTCAGAAAGAGACCTTCAGTCCAAGAGGCCAAGGCAGCGGGTTTGTAATTTGTAAGAAGAATTTGCTACGGAATTGCATATCAGTCTGTTGGAACAATAATTACTGAGTGGCAAATGTGTTTTAAGGCCTTTTGGTGGTAACTCCACAACTGATCCTACAAACAGAGATCTATTACAATCCAGGTTTCCATGCCTTCAGCAAATGCTGGTTTTTGAGTAAGAATTCAGCTGTGGAACATTGAAAACCTTCAATACAAATACGTGTCTGGGCTGTGTAATAGATGAGCAATCTGAGGCAACACTGAAAGAATCCTTCATCTTTCTCCTTCCAATTTCTCCCCATCTGGGTTTACTAGATTACCCAACAAATATGAACTAATATTTTAGTCTGCAGAGAGTTCTCCTCATGTTTGGAGGAACTAGGGATTTCATAACAGTTTTATGAGATGAGTTTAGAGTTGCATTTTGGAAATGTGTTTTTAAACAGAGGATGTGTTTTATCTTTCTTTAGGACATATTTTCTTGATTTAACTGGCAGGGGTTCATATTTTTTGAATAATTTGAGCAGTGTGGATCCAGGGCCCAAACTGTGTTGACCTTAAATATAATCCTAGTGAAGGGAATGTTGAAATAGCAGAGAGAAGTTGTTTTGTGTTGAAGAGCAGGGTCAGTGAGAAATATTTCAGCTGTTATGCTCTCCTGATTTAGAAGGCAAATGAAAGGCTTCTGTGCATCGTCTTGACATGATGTGACTGAATGAAAGCAGATGCATCATGATCTGAAGTCTGCTGAACTTGTGCTCGGAGGGATGTGAGTATATAAGAGAGAGTCTATCCCTGGGAGAAGCCAACCACTAGTTCTGGAAGGATCTCAGCAAATCACAGTGAAGTCATGGAACCAAACTTTATTGCTAGGATGTGGTACAAAATAAGATGAATTATCAATTTATTCAGAGTTTTTGAGTGCAGCAGACATCAGTGATTATCACCATTGTCAGGTCAGGAGCAGGGCCCAGGAGCTCCCCTAAAGGTTCAGACATGTTACGTGCATACAATTAGTGGCTTATTGTGGGAGAAGCATTTTCTATTCCACTGAATATTTGAATTTTCTGTTAGGCTACTCCTTGTGCAGTAGACAGAGAAGTATATGACCAAACCGAACCCAGGCCTAGCAGGGAAGAATGACTATGGTATCTGATGGTATCTAAGACCTTATGCACCTGCAGGATGGGAGATAGTTTCAGGAAAACTCTGTTCCCAGCAAAAGAAGAATCTCAAACCTGTTTTTCTGTTAATTCAATAGTGAGGAGGTGGCAGCTAACCAGTTGCCTGTTTAATTCCTGTTCTGAGATGGCCATTCATTTTCTCCATTCATTGCACAGGGAGCTTAGGCTTTCACCCCTATGTACTCTACACCCAACAGAGGGGCACCTAAAATATTAGACACTATGACCCTACATCTGTAGCCTCTTGAGTCCTTGAATGGATGTAGCCCTTAGTAGGAATTCTTGAAAGTATAAACATATTATTGTCTCTCAGTTAGTTGCTTCCATAATAGGAGGTTAAATCTTGTAGTTACTACCAGTCAGAGCCTAAATAATTAAACTTCCAGCCCTCAGGGGTTTAAAGACAAAATGCCGTACGCAGATCGACACCCTACAGCTATGCTTCAGCCCAGCTAGCCACAGCCAGCCTCGGTGGCATTTCTACATGGGCCAGACACTAACCCAAGCACAGACCCCTGCATGAGCACTGGTCTGTGCTTGGGGTAGGTGGACTCACTCAGGTTAAGTGTTTGGTGTGATAAATCCGTAGCACAACTGTTGTTTTTTGTTTTTAATTGGAGGTGAAGGGAAGGCAGCGTGTTGCCCATCTGAAGTCTGAAATTATTTCTAGTATTTAAAAAATGATTCAACTAATATTGAAATATTATTAGCCATCCATTTCCACCAATGATTGAAAAGGACTCAGCACAAATAAGGTTTCATTTTTCAAACTGCTCTGCTGCTTGAAATAAAAATGGATGTAGAGAAATGCTGAGATTTTTTGAGAGAGATCTAAAAACAATGGGAGTCCACCTGAAAAAGAAAAAATCAGCGGAATTTGTTTGGTTCCTTTAGAAACCCAGCCTCTGTCTTCAGGGATTTCTCAACAGTCTATATTTTTCCCAATCATTAGCAAAACAAGGGAAAGGCTTTCCCAAGGGAAATCTGCTTAAGCCTGTTGCAATGTCTGTGAGGAGTATGGGTGCTGGTGGAGAGTGATACAGGGAGGAACTGTGCTGTCAACAACAGGAAGCTGGTGAAAAACGAGCGGTGCCCCTGGGGAGGTGAATGCGGAGCAGATGGCTCTAATTGTGAGTCACACTGTGACAACTGACAAGAGAAATTCTGCACTCTTGACACTTTAAAGATACCAAAAATACCAGAGAGCGCATTCCATGGCTTCTTGAAGACTTCCATATCGAGGTAGCTGGGGGGGGAGAGCTCCAACTCCTCCTGTTTCCATCACTAAACAGCCCATAAAATTTGCTGTTGATAAGCTTCCAAGCAGCCAAGCATTCTAATACTTAGATAAGTCACTAATGTTAATAAAACCACTGAAGAAATAAGAAGGAAGAGGTGCAAAGGGGATTCATGTGCAGGGCAGCACCAGTTGCTTTAGATACTGATCCTTTCAATTAAGGATGGTTCTGGATAAGAAAGGGGAAAGGAACATCCTTGTTTATAAGCACTGATAGATTTTGAAATCTCTCTTCTTCTTTTTTTTTTTCTTTTTTCTTTTTTTCCCCTCCCATCCGGAATCACTGCAAGCATTTTCTTGATGTATTTCAATTATTGCCCGGATACAGGGTTGCAGATTTATATTGTGCTTCTTTAGTGGAGTTACAAAAAGTCAAGACCAGAAACCATTCATAGTGAGTTGCCAATTTTTTATTTTGGGCTGAACGCCTGGCTTGGGTAGGTCTGCAGATGTCAACAGAGCTACCCTAGAAATAAGTAGTGTTTGCTGTATTTGCTTCCTTGATGCAACTACTTTAGTACCAGTAGTTTAACACCATGCTTGGGTAGTTTGTCCCTTGAGCCTGGTTGTTTCACATGCACCCTAATAACATAAATCAGCTCCTTTACTTGGAACTCTGTGACCGTTAATATCCGGCGGAGGCATTATTGTTATTCTTCTGGTACCACGCAAAAATTTTCCCTGGCTATTTGGGGAGGTGGGGGGGGGGGGTGGAATTTTGTAATGTTGGAAATATTTTTGGGAGTGTCTGATTCTGACTGGATTCAGATAGCTGATATTTTGGCATTCTCTACTGCTTTTCAAACTGTTGTTATTTGTAAAAGTTACAAAAAGTGCATCTGGTGGCTTGGGAAGGCAGCTACGCTGCACAAATGTAGCTGTTGAGCTGCTTCTCAAAGGAACAGTTTGAAAGGTGTCACGTGAATAAATGCTCATGCACTGAGGTGGCAGGTTTGCTCAGGCTGGTCACAGAGTTCAGCACCTCTAAGTTCAGTTCATGATTTCCGAGTCGGAGCTGTCCTTATTCTTTTCTTATTATTTTGCTTTCCGTTATATCAGTTACCTGGCCTCTGCCATTGTTTTCTGTGGGGTACATTTGGTTTGCAGAGATACCTACAACGAACTGATTAAGTTACACAGGGTACCAGCAGGAGTAGAGCCTTAGTGCTGTGCTCTGCTAGGGTTGGCTAATTTGCTCCATGGAGTGTCTCTGCACATTGCAGTACCTGTGGAGGTCATGACATTTTGCACTGTGTCACCTGGAAATCCCAGGGAGTAGCCTTTCTGCCAGCACTGCTGCGTTAACGCTCCCGAGGTTACACCGATGGCTCCTGCTTTTGTCCAGTTCTTTTGTGTCACCAACGCAGCTTGAGATGAGGATCATGTAAATCTGGGGGTGTTTTAGAACAAGAATTTCCCTTTCTAACTGCTGTCCCAGACAGACATTTGACTTATTTGCTCGCAGATATTCTATATAAGGTCAGCTGTTAGTGCCATTCTGAAGATTTTGTTACTGCTGTGAGAAGCCCAGGATTACAACTAGTTGGAATAAATCTACCAAAATACTTGTGTTGTTATGCTTTAGAATTTCTCAGTTGTATAACACCCATGTACACCAGGCTTCATTTTCTGAAATTGTGAACCTTTTTGGTACCTAACTCACAAATTGCTATGCAGATACACACATCCTATGAGTCTTCTAAGACATGCAAAGTCCTGCCATCGTTTTGTGGTACCACCACTGCCAGAGAAGCCTACTGTAATGCAAAGCCAACGAGCAGGACTCAGGAAGCTCCCTACTTTCATGTTTGGTGTGAATTTCAAAGTTTGTCTCTTGTGGTGTTATT
>NW_010324942.1:48224-52791 GCF_000700745.2 Antrostomus carolinensis | reverse complement strand
TAGTGGAGAGGAAGAGGAGCAACCACCATGTGATCTTCTCTTCTTGAATCCTTGGCAGAGGTTTTGAGACCACAGCTCTTCTCTCCTTTTAAATGCTTTTGCTTGGAGAAGTTGTACGATGCAGTGGAATTTCTTTCTTCTTTATATCTATGTTGGCTAAAGCAAGACAGAGGAGCTTGAAAAGGCTCTCCCTCCTCAAGGAACGCTATCTGATTCGTAAGCATTCCTAGAGGTTAAGGCTGGTGACTATCAAGAAAGCAAATACTTCACGCAAGGGTAAGTCCTCTAATTGTGTTTGTGTTGAATAGCTGCCAGATCCCCATGTCAGGATGTCTGCAGTCACGGCTCTGATCTCACCATTCCTTCCTTGGCTGTTGCACAATTGTGTTGCATGTTTGTGGTAGGGGAGAAAGTTGGAGAGCTGGGCTATGAAACCATCTCAGGGAAGGAAGCCATGTTTTATTTTAGTTGCTTGCTTTGGATAAAAGCCTGTAGGAGATTGAATAACATTAAAAAACCCATAATGTGGTCCATTTATGGAAACCAAACCTGGTCTTCTATACAGATATGTGAAATATGAGGTTTAATAGCCAGGGTGGAAAAGGAAATGTCAATGAAATGTGTTTGCTGGTGTAGTACAAATCCTAATGTACCTTTGTGATAAGTCATTGCTTGTTCTACCTGGACTCCCACCTGTAGTTACAAGGGTCTGTTGGGCTTAGGCTTGTAGATGCAGTGAGGGAGCTTTTGGAAAACTGGTTGTGAATCTGATGGATCAATCACTTCAAGGATCTTTTGTGGCAGAAAAGTGAGACAAAACAGTGACAAATAACAGGCTGTGAAAGAGAAAAGAAACCCAAAGATACTGCAGACCATGAGCAGCGGAGAGAGAAGAAAAGAATACCGTTCAGCCACAGCAGAAGAGTTTTGGGTTCTCTCAGCACATATAAGGGTTGAAAGTCACTCTGGTTACACAAACATTCAGTTCCAGAAAGAAGACAGCAGTTGCCTTAGCCACAGAAATATTTGTTAAAAGTAATATCCTGATTAGTCTCAGTACCATAAATCTTTCTTAGATGATAAAGTTGTGCATTACTCCTGTTTGGTTAGGACAAAGCAAATTTCACAGAAGTCTAATTTTACTACTGAAAAATAGTAAGAGATTGGGTTAATCTATGACCATCATGTCATCTCACATAATAAAATCTGGTGAGCTGGTAGAGGTGCTCCAGGAGGATGTCAGTTCCACTTCCTAAACCAGGAAGTGGAGAATTATCCAGAGCAATAAAGAACCTTGTACAAATAATACTGAGGAAATCAGAAGTTAATCTGAATACCAGTTCATTCAATCTAATCAGTATGAATAGCTCCCTGCCAGCTGCTCCATTACCTGAAACAGGGGTCAACTGATAAACATCAGTCAGTCCTCTAAGTTAAAAAAAAAAACAAAACAAAAAACACAAAACCAGAAAACTAACAAACCCCCTTCATCTCAGAATCTCAAATTCCATCATTCCTGATAAGCACTAACCAGTTCTTCATCTCTCATTTGCAGTTCATATCCTGAGCTGCATAGATTTGCTGTTAGAGATAAGGATATGAAAAAGTCAAATTATATTAACGGACATGTTGCAACCTGTTAGCCTCTCTCAGGCTGCTGTGCCTGACGTTGGAAATGGAGGTGGTCAGCGAGTCTGCAGAGGAACTTGGGATCTGGCCACGTGCCATTTGTGTAACAGCATTAGCCCAGATGAGTATGTTGGGGGAAAACAGCACGAGTCATCTGAATGGAGAACCAGATGATTGAAAAAAAGAGGGAGCAAGCAAGAAAGAACGAGAGCGAGCAGGACCCGCTGTATGTCTGGGGGCTGCGCCTGGAGCCGGCCGAGAAAATCTGTCAGCTGAAGGTGGAAGAAAGGAAAGGGAGCAGGTACCCCAGGCTTTTGAAAGATGCCACCCAACTGTCATCAAACCCTATTTTGATTCTTATGCTGTGCTCATCACTGTTAGATATCTGTCAAAGTTGTAACCAAGACACTGCTTTTCGACCCTTCCCCTTGAGCATGGGTGAGATTTTGCTGTCCTGAACACCAGATAACACCAATCAATAGTGGCATGAAGGTAACAGGCAGTAAAAGATGGTTTCTGACTCAGTATTCTGGTGTTTGAGTCAAAAGTTTTATCTTCAGCAATTTATGCAGTATTTTTTCTAAATTTTTGGGAAGGTGCAGGAATTCACTTTTTTGCTTTCTGGGTAACTGAGAGAAAGAAGGGTTGAGTCAGCTGCACTCTGCTGCAGAATTCTTCCTTACAGCAGGTTAGAGGCTTCCCAGGGAAAATGGTTCTTTTCCGTTCTACAGACTTCTTTCCTTCATCTGTTTTACATTTCCAGATAAACTAATCAAAACTAATCAAAACCAAAATAGAACACAAGCAATATAAAATCCCAAAACATACTTTTAAAGGTCACTGCTACAACTATATTTAGTTTTAATATATTTTTAATTTCACTGTGTAGTAAATAAGCAGAGATTGTTTCCTCAAACAAACCAAGGTTTTCTTAGCTTGTTTTCTTGACTTCAGATTTAGGTAAAAAGATGATGAACTGTAATCACCTGAGACCAGTATGTCTTTTTTTAAACTCAAATTGTTATTCATGATCACCTTACCCGTTAAGGAAAAAAAATAAAGCCTGTTTGAATGAGCCACAGGTAAATTAAATTTAACTCAATTCGTGACTGAGAGCAGAGTCTTTCTGGAGAAGAGCTGCCTGTACAGCTTATATATGCTTATATTTTTGCAAAGTCTACACCCGAATCAGAAGTAAGTAAAAATTATTTCATGTGAAATGTTTTCTTTTTAAGAAATGATACTGTCATTTTTGTCAAAGTGAAAACTAAAGAGAAGCCTACGAAATTGATTATTTTAGATCATTATTTCTGGAAAATGTATATAATGTTTATATAAAAACCGTTATATTTCTCTGTGAGTTATCACTCATTTTTTCTTCCAAGCACTCACTATTTACTTTTAATTTCAAAGGAGGAAATAATGGGATAAGGGTTTTTTGATTTTTTTTTTTTAATTTGAAATGCCTAGACAGTAATGCAATAAAATATTTTATGCATCCTTAAAAAGCCAGACACCTGTTATTGAAAGGGAAATAATGCCTCATCCTCCCCACCAAAAAAAGAAGAGAAAGAAAAAGAGAACAGGTGCAGTTAATGGGCCAGACTAAAGTATCATGGGAGATTTCCAAAGCCTCAGATGAATTTAGCTGCACCACTTCCGAGGAATATAAATGCGTGTTGTTGACTTTGGTTTTCTGAAATTTGAAATTATCCTCTCCAATGCAGGCTTTGGGGAGAAGCCCACTTGAAATAATTGTAGGCATTTGAAATTAACATGTTACTGCCACCTCGTATGACAAGGATGAATGCCACTCATATACTAATTTTCCACAGATAAACAGTATACCAGAGAATATTACCAGGCATTGTCAGAGAGAAGGAGCAATAGCCTTGCTTTGCATCTCCACTTTTTATTTAATTACTTTTATTTCCAAATTGTCTTTGAGTGGGGAGCAAGGTCTGGGCATTTGTCCCAGGCAGGCAACATTATCTCTTTTTCTCCTTTGGCCTAATTTTTCCTCTGGTCTAACAGAATCTTTACTTCTACCTATGCTCCCTGTTGCATTTGTTTATCTAAAACTATGCTGGAAAATTATGAGTTTATAAAAGTGTAACACTCTGTCTTCGTGCATGAAATCATTGTGTTATTAACTAAAATGTCTTTTAATCACACATGCCACTACTCCACATACATACATGCGTTGACACACGTGCACTGATTCTATTAAAAAACAACTTTCAGAAGCTTTGGAATGACACAAAAATTCGACAATACTTATACAATTAAAAATCCCTCCACCTTATTTATGGATAGCTCTTGCTCATCTCTCTTCCTAATTCACATGTTGTGCTGATCCAAACACACACCAAATGAATTTAGTTAGATGATACCTGTAATCTTATTCTAAAACCTTAGTTTTTTGTAAGGTCTACCATTTTTTAAGCTCACTGTGGAAAGACAATGAAAACTGTTTATTGAAGTGATTGTGGCTTATTCTAATATCTGTAACAAGGGAGCTTTTTTTCTCATGCATTCTACCTTTAGTAGACCATCATCTTCCTTTATATTCAGCATTTTAAATTGTTTTGGGAAAGTGCCTCTGTAGTTAGAAATGCAAACTGCTTTTCTTGGCCTGTTTTGTTCTTATTTTTATTTTCCATGAAATACCTCTCACGTATGCTTCCTGTGCAGTGACCCACTGCGTGTAGATTCAGAGCAATAACCGCGTTATGTCCTTTGTCCCAGTGACTCACTTTTGTTAGGAACAAACTCTTGTTGTGTTAGCTGTTACTTCTAAGAGACTATAATACACTGCATTCCAACGTAATAATGGATTTTAATTTGAAATGATAGAAAAACAGAATGATTGAAAATAACCCACAGATAACTGAGTGAGCTACATGTAGAATCATCCCCAGGTCTGGATTCATCTGTC
>NW_010324942.1:8282-48210 GCF_000700745.2 Antrostomus carolinensis | reverse complement strand
GGGGGGGGGGGGGGGGGCGGATTTTTTTTTATTCTTTTTTTTTAAAGACAGTTCTTAATGCTTGAACAAATCCCTTTTTCTTCCCCTCGGTAATGTGGTTAACTGTCTGGAATGTGAGCCACTGGAAATTCTTCCCCACAGAAGAATCTCCATTAAGCTTTCAAACAGAGTTACTTCATCCCCACAGCTGCATGGATAGAAGACTTTCTAGTGCCTAAATGCTTACTGTGTATGTCATCCTTAAATTTATTTTATTTTTTTTTTCCCCAGCCAGAGCTTTAGGAGCAGGTGTTAGCCTTTTGCTTCCTTTCTGCTTCCTCTGCGGGGAATGGACTGGAAAGAGCCAACTAATTAGAAAATTCTACAGGGAAATTAATTCTGCAAACAGCTGAGGAATGGCATTTCAGTATAATGCTCACTTTGTCTGTCTGTGGAGTGCTGGTTGGCTTGAGAAGTGGCAGTTCTCCCAGATGTTACACATGTTGTGATGAGACCAGAACTACATTATATATTGCCTGTTTAGTAAAAGCCATGATGCTCTGGAAGAGTAAATACACTAAAACTAACCTCTGGGACATGCTGTGTTGCTGTCCCAAGGCAACAGCAGGGTATTTTTACATACGCTTGAAGTGTAGCAATGAACCAAATAACTTTTAGTGAGCTTAGTTCCAAATGTTGCCTTTGCTTTCATGTTGGGCTGAGGCACGGGGGAGGAGGGTGAGGAGAGACGTACTAAACTACTCGGAGTGAAAGGGCTGGATTGTCAGTTAGGCTTGCAGATTGTACACATCTCAAAATACGCGCAGGTCTGTGACATGTCTGAGCACAACACTCATTGAAGCATTTGGCTGGTTATGTGCACGTGAGCACAGTCAGATCTTTACACACAGAGATACTGGTGACTGAAAACTGCAAAGATGGTTGGCTCTGAAGGAGCTGTTATGGAAACAGCACTGTCTTAGTGAAGATGATGGCAGCCTACTCATTTCTCAGAGACCTCGCCACTTTTGTCATCTCTCTACTTGTTTCTTATGAACTAAAACCTCATTTAGCCTCTTGCCCCATCTTAAGTGATGTGTCGGGTTCTCAGTTCACTTCTCATGACAGACCTTTGTGACCCTCAAGCCAAGAACAGTGTGAAAAAAACAGTCCTCCTCTCAGCCACGTTCCTTATCTGTTCCTTCCAAACCCCCCAGATTTTTCCTCAAGCTATTCTTAACACGAGGTAACCCTTAGCAGCAGACTTCTCATGCACTGTTCCCTTGTTGACTTGGCATCCCTTGGTTCTGTCCTGCCAGGAGATGGCCCTGGGCTTCCCTTTCATGTTCAGCTATGCAGAAGTATCCCCGAGACTCCAGATATCTGGGAATTTGCCCTGGATACAGAACGGCTTTTCTTGTCTTTGGGTCCAAACATGACGTTGAAGCTTGCAGCGTTATGAATACCTCTTTGTGTGGCAGCTGGTTCATTTTTTAGATGTCTTATTCTCCCTCAGTGGGTCTTGTATTCTTGAGCTCTTTTCAGTATTCTTTACCTCTGTCATGAGTATCTGAATGCTTTTCCTTCCTGTGTCTCCTAAGAACTAATTTGTCAGAGCTAAGAATATAAAAAGTAGAGCATTCATGTAACTCCCATGGAGATATGTTGCTTTTCTGTAGCTGAAGATTTTCTAATGCATTTGCCTTTTTCTCACATTTTCTCTACTGCAACTCTTGCATTTTTTTTTCTTTCTTTTTATTTTTTCCCCTTCCCTTGTCCTGTGCTTCACAAATAGAGTAATATTCTGTGTTCTGTTCAGTCAAAAATCTCATCACTCCTTGTTTTTTTCCCCAGTCTGTTCTTTCCAGCATAATTACATTACTGAATACATTGCACAGTATTGGATTAAAGGACCGTTTTTAATGGTGAACAATCTATATCCTATTACCAGCTTAGTGTTACCATGCAGATGTTGTTTGAGAATTACTTGGTTATGAATATTTTTTAATGAAAAAATTCAAGCTTTTGCTATGCTCACGCTGAAGTGTGATCATCTTCCAGCACTAAACACTAAACAAGGGCTCTGACTTCAGAAGAGTCATTTTCACAGATGAAGATCACACTTGCAGATGAAAATAATAGCATTCCATTCTTTGTCTTGAAGAAAAATCAAGCCAGTTTCTATACTTTCTAAATTTACTTCACCCAGTGGCAAGTATACTTTTCCTAATGAGATGTAACTGCTTAAGAAACCATTTAAATTAAATCATAGCTATATATTAATGCCTTCCCCTTATTTAATTAATAATTTTTAAAAAAACAATCTCTTTACACGTTTTAATTAATTTATATAGTTGCATATATTAACAAATTGGAAGTTCTAAAAGGCATCTATCTCATCTCCAAAGGAGAGGAGCATGGACTGTCCAATGTAAGCAACTTGATTCTAAAGTCACTTTGAGCTAGAGAGGTCCTAATGTCCACATAGAGAAGATGTATTCTGCAGTCACATTTTCTGAATTAATTAACTTTTAAATTTTGTATTCCTAAATGCATCATTACTTGGCAGTTTTCCAGAGTGCACTGTGATGTATCTGATACTTGTATCACGGAAATTTGTCAAGTGGTGCATGTTTAACACAGAGAACCGATCGCGTATCAAAAAAAGAACACAATTAAATTACTAACTATTATTATCACATATTCTTCCCAGAATTACATCTTTTATTATGGAGTCCTTACTAATTACAGGAACACTGTCAGCTGAAATTTTTAAAGTGATTGTCAAATGGGAAATAAAATGGAAAAAGTGTGCTATTTATTGCAGATAGATGTCTAACTAGATTGCCTTTATATACGGCCCAGATAAAAGTTCTTAGTGATTTAATTTTATATTTATTGTCATCCAGATGTTCAAAACACTGACCCAGCTGGCATGGAAATGTCATTTTTTTTCCAACTTATGATAATGGATTAAATCATATAAAAAAAAAAAGCCATATTACATCCCTGGAGATTGACTGGGATGATTTGCACTAAATGGATTTTTATATGGGAAATTTTTTTTTCCAAAATTCAGTAAGAGTCGAGATTATATCTGTATGTGTGTAGGAGCCACAAGCATAAGTAAAGGAGAAAGACACATCTGTCTGTAGAAGCGGTTGAATAATTGCATGTTTGCACTACTTGCTTAATGGCACAGCTGATGAATCTGTATGAGTTCTCCTATGGAGTGCAACAGGGTTAGAGCAGCATGGACAAGGATGTTTCCATGTGATGTGATGACCATCAGTAAGACCAGGAAGGGTCAAGCTAGAAGGAAGAGATGTCCTTGTTTTGGATGTCTTGTCATGGGAGTGTGTGAGGATGTAAGGATGACAGGGAGGTAAGGTGAATTGGGCAGTGCATTTAAAAAACCTTACAGTTAATTAAAATCTTTGAGGTTTAGGTTAGATCTGAGGAAGAAACTCTTCACTGTGAGGGTGGTCAGACACTGGAACAGGTTGCCCAGAGAAGCTGCGACTGCCCCCTCCCTGGAAGTGTTGAAGGCCAGGTTGGATGGGGCTTTGAGCAACCTGGTCTAGTGGAAGGTGTCCCTGCTGATGGCAGGGGGGTTGGAACTGGAGATGATCTTTAAGGTCCCTTCCAACCCAGACCATTCTGAGTCTCTGATAACACAATGCTCGTTTCCTTTGGGGTAAAGTGAAATCCTTTGTTTTGTCATTGTGTGTTCAGGAGGACTGAATATCCATTTTGGTTTCAAGAGATCTACCCTTTTAAAAAAATGAAATTCTCTCTCAAAATAGTAGTGCTGGTTTAAGAAATCAAAACTTTTATTTATTTACTTATTTCTACTTCAAAACAAAGTAGTTCACTTACCCCAGTTTCAGGAGCAAAGCTACTCATTGAAGTTGATCTGAGTTTGCAATGGGTTTTAGTAAGTCCCAGAATCCATTTTTTAATTAATTTTGTCTTCATCAGGAAATGTAATTCATCTGTAGCTATAATGTTTTGTTTTGTAAGAAATTTTTTTTTTCATGTTTGTGCCACACATATTGCAAGAGTTAATAAATAAAACCAATTTGATTTATGGCTTGTTTTGCTTGGACAAGTTTATGAATAGCAATGCTGTATATGTTTTTTATTACATTCTTTCTTTCCTCCGAGGATGTCACTATCCAAAACAAATGGAGAGTTTTGTTTAGAAAGTTTACTCACACCTTGTATTATTATGTGTACTCTTGAGACAAACTTGCATCTGGGGTAGATATTTATAAGAACGGTTTCCAAAGTTCAGAACGGAAACTTTTAACTGTTCACGTTGTTCCTAAGTTTTAATTTCTGCCTCGCTTAATATCGCATTGCAGTATTCACATAAAATCTTTATTTTGCATAACAGATGTGCCTCTGCAGAATTTAAGCCTTTTCTTGATACGTTTTTGCAACAGCTGCAGATAACATTCCTTGTTGAATTTTTAGATTGTTCGGTAAAGTCAACATTCATAGAGCATCTTATCTACTACACTTTAAAAATCTTCCTCTAGCTGCCCTAAAATGCGAGTGTTATTCTTTTCTCTAAAATCCCATCAATTTGTTATTTGTAGGCATGGCCTGGAAAGGAAGGAAGGATAAGGAGACAGTGGGAGTGAATCAATATTTTACTGTAACGACACTCTTGTGTTATTCCAGCTCGTCAGCGTTACTTGTAACCTTCTGACTGCAGTGCTGTCCATCGCAGTTGCTCAAAAATGAAAGGCTGCATCTTCTTTGCTGCTGGTTCACGGGATGTGGCACAGATGAGAAAATGGGTAGATATTTCTGCCAGGTTTAGTCTGTGACTGAGGGTTTTGGCAATTTATAGCTGCGCCACCTTTCCCAAAGATCAGGCACGTGAGGGGTGGACCTGTGCACAAGGCAAGATGTGCTAACCTTCTTCTTACGGTGTTTCTTCTCTTCTTTCTCTTGCAGAAATAATGCCTGCTTCAGAGATAATGTCTTGGGAGCTCTGAGAACTTTAAAACTTGGAAATTTTATGGGTCTGCTGGTCAGAGCTACTGAGGAGACTTCAGATGACACTCACACACAGAGTAAATCCCTTCAGAACCTCACTGGTGTTTTTAAAACAGAATGAAAAGACACGTGTCAGCAGCACAAGGAAATGAGGTGGAAGTTGAAGAGCTTGGCTACCCTCTTCTGAGTCAGGTATGCAGACCTTAGCAAACACTCCACTGTCCTCTTGCCCTCTTCATGGGAAGTGTGATGCTACTAATATCAAAGCACATTTGTTAGCCTTCAGAACTCTCTTTAGAGACAAGATTTGGCACTTGTGGCTTTTAGAGATACATCTCTAAATATGAACACAAGCTGATACCTTGATATTTAAATGGTGTCTAACTGATAATTAGATTGAACACAGAAAAGCAAGAGGGTTCTACAGAAGGTCTTTCACATTTCTTTCAAATTTTTCTTAATTTTAATTGGTCATCTACTCATTCCATTGTGTTTATCAACAATATCCAGAAAGACAAGAACCTAATTGTACTAAGGATTAATCTAAGGATGCTATTGAAACATCTGAACATTGTGAACAGAAAACCATTCTGTTAAACTCATCTGTGGGCCTGCTGTTGCAGTAAGAGACGTGTGTTGGGGTGGCTAAGGGTACTGCGTCGGGTCTGTCCTGGCTGAAAGAAATAAAGTCGTGGTATGTGGGTAAAAACCAGAGATTTCCAGAAAGGGCCATGATTCTTTTGCCTTTGGTCAAAAGGCAAATAAAATTCTTAGTGTTGACTCCCACAGAAGCAAAGCTAGGCCAGTGCTGACTGCTTCTGAAATCCCACTCTTAATACCAGCCTTCTTAAAGGTCAGCCTGCTTGCCACCTTTCCAAATGTTGGGAGAAACCTTGACATTTCTGCTCCTCAGCCTTACTGAAATCAAAAGAAAAGAGATTAGTTGATGTTTGTTTGTGGTTGGGTTTGGGTTTTTTTGTTGGTTTTTTTTTTGTAGGCCTTCTAGAAAAAAATATTGAGTGAAAGTCAGAGGAACATAAAATGATTTTTGACACATTTGGCAAATGTTAGTGTTCTCAGAAGTTTGCTCACAAAAACAGTTGTGTAAGCATCCACTTGCTCAGTTTGAGTAAGAGGGTTTCTTGCCAGGAGGGGGTGGGGGGAAGATCACCAGTTGGCAATATTCATCCTTTCTACTCATATTTTCTCTGCCTATGACTCCCAAAGTGTTTGGTGGAAGTGGCAATGTTGCTTGTATTTTTACAACTAAAGCACAGGAGATTAAAGTGAAGATATGAAAACATGAAAAGTTAAGTTCCTGGAAAAAACGAGACACAGATGAGCTGACAGAGAAACCCGATGCTCAGAAGTACGCTCAGAACCCTCGTATGCTCAGCATTTCTGAAAATCAAAACACCTCTTTAGGAGCCTATGTTACATGCTAAGTGACTGCCCCAAACTTTCATAACGTGCTAGGAAAAGAGCAGGAATAAGAAGAATGTGAAATATTCATGGTTGTCCATCCCAGCTACTAGACCATATGTTACATTCTTTGTCTTTAATGTTAGGAAAAAAACCTGTATTGCCTAATATATATATTTTTTTTTAATAGAAACATAATCTGAGAGGCAATTTTTATGCTGGGCTGTTTTTTAACTGGGTTGATGCTGAGGAATTGGAAAAAGCTGCAAGTCTCACGTTTTGCTTTATGTAGTCTATGTCTCAATGACAGACGAATTACTTATCATTCTGTTCCACTCACCAGATTATGCCATATACAGTCATGTAGGGTTTGTCCACAAGTCGACATGTCCTTTCAGCGCTAAAATCACTGTGATTCTGTGATTAAAAACTTTGGTTTTTAATGGAATGAAGTCAAATACAGGACGGAAATTATTATGGAAACTGTAAGAATTTGAGATCTCAGCTATCATCAGACACAAACATTTCCTCCTTTTATTGGAAGGCATGTAATTACTGATCGGACAAAAACTGCCAAGAAATATTTCAAGAAGATATTTGGCTTCTGAAAGCTAATTTTACCATCAGAGTACTTGCCAGACATAAACAGAGTATCACATTATGATATTTTTTCTTATGTGAAGAGAAGTTCTAGATGTAAAAAGGGTAAAATTTTGGAGCTCAGGCTGTTACTGTCTGGTTCAGGGGACCCTACTGAATGTCTATACACCTTCAAAAGCTCCTTTATTAAAAGAAAGATATACTCCAAAGAATGTTAGTAAACTGTTTTTTGTCAGGATTATGATGGATACACCTGATTACATTATCAGAATGTAGGAATTTTAAGATAAACTCAGGTTCCAGAAAAATTCAAGCTATTCACAAGTCAAAATACTTTTCAAATACATCATGTGAAAGAAAAATAGATGTGATGCTCATGCAAAGAATTTTCCAAGTTAGTCGGAGACAGTTAAGTGTGGCACTGATTGCATGTGTTTAACTTTTGCATGATAAGTGTTGCTTTCAGCTGGAAATGATGAAGTCATGCATAAAACATTTACATATCTAAAACAGATCCATAAACTAACCATTTCCAAAATGTTATTGTCTTTTTTGTTCTAAATTAAAATGGTATATTGTACACAAGAATATCAAAATAACAACAGTATTCTTTTGCTAGTGTGACAGAACAAATCCATGTAATTAAAAATATGGAAGATTTAATGCACAACAAGAAGATAAAGTGTTGGGCGTGGATAATAGTTATTCTGAAAATGTTAGTGTTGGGGAAGACTAAGAAACGTCAAGCATCTTGGCTATTGAGTGTGATTTCAGTGGAAACCATCTTTTTTCTGAATAGAGCTGGTTGTTATTTGTACCTGCCTCTTCATATCTTAAAATTACCTTAAAATGTTATGTGAAAGCTAATTCTAATTAACTATTTAATCAGTTAATATTTGAAGGGAGCAGCTTTGAATGGAAGAAGTACAGGGCTAAATCTGCAGAGAAGACAGTGCTGGCTAGTGCAACACCCAACTTTAAGGCATCCTGCCAGCTAGTAGGAATTTTTGCTCAAAGATTAGGCACATCTTTTCCGTAATGAATGGAGGGGAAGAGCTCAGTCGGCTCAGAGTAGTGTCACTGGAGACCAGCAAGCTGAACTCTTCCAGAGAAAACCAGCAAGATGTCAGCTGTATCCCCTAGAGTAAAGTATTTAACTCTACTTAGTTTTCTCCACTGTGAATCTGGTCTTGGAATTAAACATCTCCAAACTGGCCAAAGGAAATCCCATCCCAATATTTAAAGCACTCACCTGAGTGGGGACGTGTTTTCAAAAATCCCTTCTGCTTTAGTTGAAAACATATTTCTTTTTTTCTGAATTTTTTAACTTAGTATATATTGCATAATTTGAGGGACAGGGAGAATGCAGTTGATCAATCAACTTGATGGTTAGATATTCCTTGGCAGAGGAGAAAATGGTATTCAGGTACCTGGTGCAACAAACATTGATTTTATTTATGCAAAGAAGCGCTTCAGTGGGAGAAGCTGGTACCTGATAGTCCTCAACTGCCAGGATTACTGAGGGACAATTGTGTGGCTGAAGTAAATTAGTGCAATTGGTATGCAAATACAGAGTCATATATAATATAGAAACAGAATATCATGCCAGAGACTTATGAATATCATCTTTCTTCATATACACCACAAAAACCCCCTGTCTCGGTGTACAGGACAAAGTAACAGTAAGTACTTATGCATTTTTGTGTCCATTGTTTTAAAAATGTTAAACTGGGTAAAGTGAAGATTTTCTGCCACAAATTCTACCAGATTTTCTGGATAGTGTGGCCAGCAGGACCAGGGAAGTGACCCTCCCCTGTACTCAGCACTGGAGAGGCCGCACCTCGAGTCTTGTATTCAGTTTTGGGCCCCTCACTAGAGGAAAGATGTTGAGGTGCTGGAGCGTGTCCAGAGAAGGGCAACGAAGCTGGTGAAGGGGCTGGAGAACAAGTCTGATGAGTTCATGGCTGAGGGAACTGGGGTTGTTGAGCCTGGAGAAAAGAAGGCTGAGGGGAGGAGGCTGAGGGGAGACCTCATCACTGTCTACAACAACCTGAAAGGAGGGTGTAAAGAGGTGGGGTCTGTCTCTTCTCCCAGGTAACAAGTGATAGAATGAGAGGAAGTTGCACCAGGGGAGGTTTAGGTTGGATATTAGGAAAAACTTCTTCACCGAAAGGGTAGTCACACATTGGAACAGGCTGCCCAGGGAGGTGGTGGAGTCACCTTCTCTAGTGATATTTAAAAGATGGGTAGACGAGGTGCTCAGGGACATGGTTTAGAGGTGGACTTGGCCGTGTTGGGTTTGTGGTTGGACTCGATGAACTTAAAGGTCTTTTCCAACCAAAAGGATTCTATGATTCTATAACTTTTTTTTTTTTACATTCTGAAAAATAACAGAAGAGGCCATTGTCTGATGAGAAAAACTTTATTAAGATGAAGAAAAGGAGAAAGGTAAATTGAGCAAAATCCTTTACTCTGCGTACTTCTCCAGGGAAGCGTAGAGAAAGCCACATGTGCAGAATGGCAGAGATAGCTTGTTTTGTCTCTTTCTGCAGTGAGTTGAGCTGTACCCACCTGGCAGAGTGAGGAATCACTGCTCAAACAAACACATATCACATGGAGAGGTAGCACTCTCCTGCTGTTTCATGGCAGAGTAAATGTTTAATGTTTGTGTGAACGTGTGGCTGGAGGGGCACCCTGTTTACAACAGACTACGGATGTCTCTGGAACGTTGCCCTGGAAGAATTTGCAATATTTCCAGCAGGAAACCCAAATGCTAAGCAGATGTGTTTTCTTCCAGACCTAAACTATTGGACTCTTCAGTTTTAGGTTCTGTGTAGCAGAAAATCTTCACTTTATCCAGTTTAACATTTTTAAGACAATGGCCACAAAACAATGACTTTTCAGCCCTAGTGACAAAGAGTGGAAGCCACTGGGAAGGTCATGCAGATCTGTGTTTCCCTGAAGGCACACAGAGTGCTCATTAAATTTGCTTGGTCATTTCACTTATGCATTGAATTTAAAAAAATCAAAACAAAACAAAAAAAAGGAACCCAACCCCTAAAAGCAAGTAACACTCCTGTTTAGAGGATGTTTAAGGGAGTAATTCGAGGTTGATCTTTCTCCCACGTACCCTCCATGGGAGGAAATACTTAGGGAGGAAACAAAAAATCAGAAAGATCCTGCCACATAGATTTCCTGGTGTTATTCTGTAGAGGAAGAGGCAAAAGTTCTTTCTTCAAATTCCTTTCCCCATGTGACCAGGGGGAAGAAATCTGTCTTTTGTCAACATTTTGTTTTGCTCATTTGCCATTATCTTCAAAACGTGTTCTATGAATATGCAATTTATTAATGAAGACTGTGTTGTGTTCTATAACAAAAATGATCCTTTGGGACCACATTTGTAATATGTGCTGAAATGTATTGTTTGCTAAGTGGCCTTATCTATAATTCAGAGAGTCTTTGTGTGCTTTGGAAGACCATTTGGCAAAGTCTGTGCAAGGAAGTAATTTAGTTATCTGGCTGCATTAAGGATGAAATCAATTTAAGTTGAATTAGGACTTCTAGAAAAGTGATATGGAAAAAAACAACCTAAGTTCTTGGCTTTGGAAGAAGTAATTAGCCAGTACTGCAAGAGCCTTGGTGAACCTGCAATCGGATATCCTTTAGTGGATCTAGAGGAGCAAGTTAAGAAAGTATTGTGCCCAGCTTTCCATTCCTACCTCTCAGCTGGTTGTTACTTCCTCAACAGTTTAGATGTGCTGTGTACCCCAGCAAGTGCTTCTAGCCTGTTTCAGTGACAAAACAGGCAGATTAATTAATTAATTAATCTGTTTTATATTATTCAGGGGGCAGAGAGCACATAACTTTCAAATGATGTGAGACTTCATTTCAGTTTGAGTCCCTGTCTCCTCCTCTCATTGCTCCACAGCCATAAAAATGTTGTAGAGGGGATGTTGCTACCCAAGTACCCAAATGAAGGCAAAGCTCCAGCCGAGGTTGACTTAAGTTCCAGAAAGTTCAGGTTCATAGCATTAACTTAGAGACTGGTTATTGAAGAATACACCGCTAAGTCTTTGCTAAGTGAAGATACAGTTCACAAGCATTTATTTCACATCATTTGCAATATAGTGATAAATCTCTGCAATTTTATTTCCAGCTCAACAGGACACTGGATGTTGCTAAACTGTCTAATCTACGTAACGTGATACTCAGTGATAAAAATGATCCATTAGTGAGCTGAGTGACAAAAAAACCTGTCTAAAAAAAAAGAAAACCCTTAAGGATAGGCCAAGATCATTTGCATTTATTTTAATAATATCCAAATGGTGTTCTAACTAAAGATGTTAATAATTATGATGAGCAATAAAACTCTAGAAAGTGTTAAACTTACTGGCAGGTTTTATTCTGCTGCAGTGCTCTGTTTGACATAATTCCATAACCTCTTCCCTTCAATAAATGTCAAATACTTCGTTTTATTTTAAAAAGTTTCTTAAATGTCCTAGCTGTGAAGAGAGACAGAGCATGAAAATTGTCAGGGATATATCACGTTTTGCATTCACATGCTCATGGTTTTTGTTAGGGTGACTGAAAGGCCAGAGAAGATGCTGCAGGAAGACTTTCAAACAACAGTAAATAGGGAAGTTGTTTCCAGCTCAATGTTTTGAAATGTTTAAAAGCTTTAATAAAAAAGGCCTTACTATGATCAACTCCGGTAGAGGAATAAGAGTAGTATTTCCACAATAAATACTTCATTTTTGATGGTACTTTCTCTGAAAACCACCAGTGGGGAAGTGGGGGGATCTGATGACAACACAGATTTAAAAAATGCTATAAACTTATCAGAAGATGATGACAGTTTTGGAAGATCGCTGACCAGTCAAGAGCTGCTGCAGCCAGATGAAAAAACTCCATTGTTTTTACTCTGAAGCTTGATTAGTTAATGAAAAGGTCTGTGTGATACAGTCGTCTCTGACACAAGGGAACAGTCTCAAAGGCCTTTGAAGTCTTTTCCTCTCAAATGTCCTTCAGAAGGTACAATAACGTGTTAAAACAAGATCTTTGTGGTAGCTCCACGTTATCTGCAGGGACCTCGCTACCCAAGACCATCTGGCATTCAGTGCTCCTCTCTGTGGCGGGTTTGAAAGTGTGGGACTGCTCTTCTGTTTGCGTGGTACTAGAGACATTTTCGCAGGCCACGGATTTGTAAACATTATAAAAAGATAAAACCATAATGGCCCAATTCATCTTCTACCAAGAAAATGGAAAGACTCTGATTCTCTGAATCAGTTTGTGACCAAGTTACAGAAAGCACCAAGCATGGTCAATGCTTGCACCCTGCATCACAGTGTTTGACACGGGACAAGCAGAGAAAGGCAGATGAAGAGCTTTAATTTCTGTGGTTACTTACACTGGTATTGATACAGAACCTCTAGATGCAGATTTGGTCTTGGCAAACTGCTTATTTTGGAGTGTAAGAAAGATGACAGTGGCCCTAAATAATCCCTTCCCCTACACATCTTGGAGGAAACTAAAATAATAATGATAATAATGTGCCATTTTGCACAAGCATGAACCAGGGTCTGTCCAGACAATAAATAGCAAATGAAGCTCATTGGAATGAGTGAAATCGAGTTAAAGACAAAGCTGTTCCTGAGTGTCTTCCTCCTAAGGTCAGGACTGACAGAAATAAGCAAAGCTAATAAACTTAATCCTTAATATGTATTTCCAAAAGCTATTTCAGAAAATATAAACACATCAGAGAATCGCAAGAAACCTAATCTGCTCAGCAATCACAGAGTTCTCAGTTGTGTATGGAAGACATAGCAACCTAAATGACCCTTGAAATGACTCTATTTCAAGTCATATGCTTTTCTGAGCTATATTGGTAGAGGACTTCATACTAGTAGTACAAGAAGTTATTCCAGACAAGGACTTATCTTGGGTTTATGTTAGCATATAATTTGTAAAAGTTTGTAATACACATGCCTCACTGAGACTGGCAGAATTATAGGAAGGAAAACACCACTGCTAACTTTGGGCTGCTTGCTTTGATTCAGGCCTCATTGTGTTATGTTTGTTATGTGAGCTTCAGAATGGCAGGGAAGTGATGAACCGTTGTGTAACTAAGACCAGGATTTCCAAAGCAGCCTCATCTTTTTAGAAACTCTCTTTTGATTAAGGATTTTGACTTCCAATACAAATATTCACCAGAGCCCTGATGCTTAGATTGGGAAGCATACTAACAGGCTTTCATTCCAATAGGAAGAAATATGCAGTGCATAATTCAAACCCTTAGGCCTGGCCTGGCATCCTGTTACACACCCACTGAAGGTGATGAAATTTTAGGGTGTACAGGAACTGCCAAATGAAGTCTTACAAATAAACACTTAGTGAATATTTATACAAATATGGTAAACAGAAAAGAAAAATACCAGTATGTATGCTGGTGGTCAGTCTGAAATTGCTACTTTTCTCAGGCCAGTTTTTATATCCCTTAATCTAATAGGGCCACCATTATTTTTCCAATGCTTTTCAACTCATGGGAAGAGATAGTTTTCCCTCTGTTAGTCACACTAACGAAAAGCAGGTCTGTAATCTCAGTTTAGCTACATTTGGAAACTAGTCTTGTTTGTAAATGATGAAAGGAAACCAGGCAGGAACTTATTTACCAAGTTTCTCTGTAGAAGCAGTCAGTTTTTCCAAGGTTGCTTTTTTTTTTTTCTCCACATGGGGCATCTTCTCTGCACTGAATAAAGTTTTTGAATCCTTCAAAATACCAGTTTATCATTGGTACAATTCCGGAGCTTAAAAATTACAGCATGCATCGCTGTCTTTGAAAGTATGTTTTAGAAACTACTGTGCTATTGCACTTTTTTTGTGTGTGTTGTGTTTTATTATTTAAAACATGTAGATGTTTTCCTCAGATTTGCTCATGACGTTGTTTGAGACACTGAGCAAGTTCAGAATGGAAGAATCCATTGTTCTGAAGAGCCAACACTTTAAATAATTGAAAGCTATGTTTCTTGTTCATCCAGAACGGAGCTTAGACTACTACTTAACTGTCCAGGATGCTACTGTTCAAAGGTGATGGACAATCTTGAATTAAGTGGGAAAGACTTGTTGGTATAAATTAAATAAATATTTAGTTGTAATAAATGTTGGCATTTTAATAATTAATGAGAAGTCTTGTGTATATAATATTTTTCATAAAATAGTATGTAAGCAATGAAAACAAAACATTGATTATTCAACGCAGAAAAGCCAATTTTAGAGGTGTAACAGATGGAGAGTGCCAGAGACAGATTTCATATTTTTTAATCCGACCACATAATTAAATTATGTGGATTAAATATGAGAATTCACGAACATGCAGGTGAGTCAGATTCTGTTCTCATTGACACTGGAGAAGTAATGAAATCTCTTTCCCTGTATGTACAAACATTTGTTAAAGTTGAAATTAATAGCATTGTGACCATTACCTTGTTAACATTTGTCTCATAGGCACAACCAAACCAATTAGACAGAAGAATGGCAGGCAGGAGAGTGGGAAGAAGAGGGAATGCCTGACCTTTTCATGATGACAGTGCTTGACAAGCCTGGAAATAGTTCCACCTTCTCCAAGTCATAGTCTCAAAAGACTATATTGTCTCCTTAAAGAAACAAATGAATTTAAAAAGCCTTTAGGAACAGCCCCAAGGACTGTGTGTATGTATACATATATGTGTGTCTATATGCCAGCCAAACTGCTGCTTCTTTGAGGTGTTTCAGCACCCTTGATGCTGGATCTGCTTTGTTTTAAATCATTTCCTTCATGGGTTTTTCAATCAAATCAAGGCAATTTCTTTTCAAAGGTGTTTTCTACTGAATGGCTAGCCAGATGGAGACTGTGTCACAAGCAGAGCCAGCCAACTCCTGCCTAAAATGTGCAGGGCACACCTTGTGCTGGTGCTTGCTCTTTGATTCGCTTCCTCTAGCTTACTAGATACAGAAAAAGACCTAGATGGAATCAGCTTTTCCAGCTAAGATCTAAAACAGGTAACTTGATAGATTCAGGGAAACTTAAGTGACAAGAATAATCTGTAGTGTCTTTTCCAATGGTAACTGTAGTTAGGCTCTTCATTTTCCCAGAGATACTCTTACATACCTGTTGAACTTGCTCATATCTCCCGCCGCACCAGTGGAGATAAAGCAGGCACTTGACTGGCGTTATTGATTCCTGAGGTCACACAGTTGCTCTGTTTCCTGTTTTATGGTGGGTTCTTCCTTCTTTTTTTTGCATTAAGTTGATACGTAAATGGAGCAGCTTTCATATGATTTTGGAAGTACGTGACCAGCCATGTAGTGTCAAAGAAACAGACAGGTTTTTTTCTTCAGTTTATATTGCTGTAGGTCTTTATTGGCTTGAATATCTTCCTCTCTACAAGCATCTTCCTGTCAAAGAAACAGAAGAGAGCTTTCTTACTCCCCAGCCATCCTGCAAAGTCCTGCATGAAATAGTCTCCTGGAGCCCACAGTTCTCGTCACAGTAATTCAGAGTGCACAAATTCCACTCTTACCCCTGTGTTTTTCACACTGATGTTAAAAAGTCTCTTTGTGGAATGACAGTGAAGAGACTGGATGGCTCAAAATATTATTGATGGACTGCTGAAGGTCTGGCTACAGATTTTGGAGATTTATGAGGGAATTGATCATGCACTCTCTACTAATATTCTGTTAATTTCTCTTGTGGCTGAATCCCACAGCTAATATTGAAGAGTTCAGCCCTCCATTTAGCCAGTTTGGTCAAGGGCAAGCTGGTGGCAACTGAAAGCTATGGCCAGCTGATGGCTGTATCCAATGGAAGTTTGCTTTAGTGGCCTCCATCCAAAATCTGCTGACCAAATATCACTATCTCAAAAAAAAATTCCTCCAAAATAACTGCTAGCCAAAGGGTCAGGGGCAACCAAAGATTTAAATACAAGAAGGGTGAAGTTGTCTCTTCCCTAGAAGTTTTCTCTCTATGCCAGCAATGAAGTGCAAAGGGGCACATTTATGTTAGCACCACCCAGGCTGGCAATAAAGAACTGTCCTCAGAAATACCAAATCGAGTTCATATGAATTTCACACTCTTCCAAAACCACTTTCCCATCAAGCAGAAGAGATCACAAAATTAAGCAGCATTCCCTCCTTCTCACATCTCTGCAGTTTGTAAGCACTGTGCCTGTCATAATATTCCTAGGAGGTTTCCTTAACCATAATGGCTCATCTCTGCAAGCAGCTGCTTCCTTTTTGCACAAGAGTTCTTGGAGACTCGCTTCACTTATCAAAACTACACCACTGAAAAACTGGTAAATAATGAGGTTCTGTTGGGAAGATGAAATCCCACTGGAGATGGACAGATTTACTTAACCTATAAAATAAGTCTGGAATATCTCTTGTTTTGGCAAAATTCTAAAATGTAACAGAGTTTGATTGTTCTTGGCTTCTCCTAATTTGCTTACTTTGGGGTTATGGCTGACTCTCAGTACGCACATGATGATAGTCCCGTTAATGTTAACAGGAGTTAAATATACACACATATCTAAGAGAGGCTTGACCATTTACTCTCAGTATTCCAAGGTCAGCTGAAGTCTGGACCTTTTGCTTTCTCTGTGCTCCACTAATTGAGAACAAAGCTTATGCAAGACTTCCTTGGGGAACACGGGGTCTGAGGTTTTTACAGTCCACAAGGCTAAAATTCACATACGAACCGCAGCTGTTTGGATGGGAGACTTGGATCTCTTTGTTTTGAACTCTAGTGACCTGCTCAGCCTTACCAACACGTGAAACACTGAAGTCCCTGCACAGCTAATGACTGAGATGTGAAAATTGCCTGGCAGGCAGACCTGGGTAAAGTGACCAATTTATAGTGCTCTGGAATTTGCAGGTGGAAGGGCTGGTCTTTCTCTTCCCCGCCCCCCCCCCGCCCATTTTTCTACATGCAGATACATAGATGCGTATGTGCAGATTTGAATCTATGTTCCCCATCCAACCAGCTGACCCAATGTTCTTGTTGCAGATGGTGAAGTTCCTCAATTCTGCCAAGTGCAGGTATTTTTATGAGTCCCTGGTAAGAGGTAAAACAAGAAGGGAAACAGAGTGCAGGATAAAATAGTCATTCAATGTAAGTGGTGATAGACCTCCAGTGCCCTGACGCTTTTAAATACCTTCTATATACCTGTGATAGTGCATGTATTTTGAAGTATATAATACATATAAAAGTGCCAGTTAAACTAGTCAAAAATCCCTGTGATTTCACTGCAATTACAACAATATTTGGAATGAGAGCAATGAGTAATTTTGCAGATCTGAGACATGATATGCTGGATAATAGTTAATATATTTAAATGGACGGGCAGACCACCTTCAGTGGCCACTGTGGCTTGCGACGGGCGATAATCTCAGTGGAGGCTGCTTGGCTGATTGTGTTTTTCTTGAAGTCAGTGATAGATTGTTTTATGCCCCCTTAGATTTAGACTCCAATTCCATTGTCTTCTTTGCAAAAATGAGATGTATTTTCTGTATTAATGCCTGATTCCAGCAAGACAAAGCATATCTTGATCTGTTTTGAGTGTCTGACCTTTCACATTGATTTGGCTGTCTCAGAGCACTTCAAATACTATGGAAAGACTGTGGAAAAAAAATGCAATTTCTTATCTAGTGATATAACAAATATCTTTGTGCATCCAAGATAATAGGAATTCCAGCATTCATGCTTCCTATAAAATATAGCAAGCAAAGGCTAAGTACATTCTGTTTGTTTTAATACGGAAATAATTTTGACTGCATCTTTGGCTTTGTATGACATGGAAACCGGTGATTGTTTATGCTTTGCTACTTTTTTTGGTCTGCATTAAAATCCCACATGAGAAACAAATTTTTCTCTAGGAACAAAATGTTACTTTTTTGGGACTGAGTTCTAATTAGTTGGGTAGTACGTCTGTTTCTTTTCAGTTGGGAAAATGCAATGCATATAAAATCCAGATGGATAGCACATGATGCTGGAACCAGCCCCGGCCCATCAGCCACGTCAGTTGATTAAAAGAAACCTGTAAGAATTTAAGTCAAAAACCAAACCCAACAGGATAGTAAACGCAGCAAACTGGCTGCAATATGGGATTTCATCAGAGCTCTGAGATTGCTTTTCTTTTTTGCTGGTTGGCCTCTCCACACCTTACTGAAAGTGAACCTGCAGTTGAATTTAATTCAATCTTGTGTAGGATTTGTGATTAAGACCCTAAATACCAATGGTGGAAGACATGTCCTAAGCAGAATGGGGAGGAAATTCGTTATCAGACTACATCAGGCCACAAGGACCACGGCTTTAGGGCTCTTTACAGGAGCTCAGCTGAGAGAAATGCAACAGAAATCCACCCCGGCACGAACCGTAATATCGCAGCCCAGTTCTTTTTGTAAGGATTTTGTCTGTGACTGAAGAGTTTTTTCAGAGACCAAGTAAGCACATATTATGGCAATTACTCACAAAGCCTTGCTGGGTGCAAAAGCTCCTCAGTATCCCGGGGTTTCACCAGATCTGAGAGTGAGGTTTTTAGAGGGGTCTAAGGCAGGCTATGGAGAAGTCTGAAGGAGAGGCAGGCCTTGCAGAGGGATGGAGTGGCATCTGGAATCCCTGAGGACAACTGCAGGAATGTTTATTATTCTTTGTTTATTATTTTGAGTGTGTGCTCTCTTCCTCTCTTTGTCTCCCTTTGTTATTTGTGTAATAAAATTCCTCTAGGCATATAAAGTAAGTCATCTGGAATTGTGCAACTCCTTCTGCCAGGAAGTTGGAAAAGCCCCTCTCCTGTGCAGAGAGAAAAATCTCAACCGTTGAGAAATTACAGAAATACAACATTTGTCTTTGGGTTACATTTATAGAGCAAAGAGCCATGGCAAATAATTGTGCTTCTGACTGTGAAAAATTCTGCTTTTATCCTGTCCGAGGTGTTATGTTTATTTAAAACTCGAGAAATAATTTGTACATTTGAAAATGAAGCATGCAAAATACATTAAAAAGGCTCAGTGTCAGAGTTGTTTTTTCTGACAGCGGGGGTAGGGAAGGAAAAGGAAAAGGAAATGAGTAAGTAGAGAGGAGCATCTTTACAGCCACATGGCTAGTGAAATTTTCTATTTATTCTTTGGGGAAGAAGCAGAGTAGCTGCCTGGCTGCTGGTTGGATAGGTGCCGGTACTATTTTTATTGGCAGGCAAGGCTGAGTGGCTGAAAGGTGGTCATTAACACCCTGACACAAAGTGCTGACAGGGCGATTATAAGATTAACACCCTATGTTATATTAACAGTGGCAAAACCTCCCCTTACCTGTCAGTGAGAAATAATGGCATGAAGGAAAACATTATTGACATACTGAGATTTTTAACATCAAATTGTCACACAGCTACTAACTTTTTCAAATTGGTCTAAATATCTAGATGACCTACTGAAGTCAAATAAAATGAAAGAACTTATTTTAAATTCATGGACTAAATAAATGAGCACAAGCTAAGTCACCAGGCTTATTTCCTCTCTTGTTGATGGCTTTTGGACCTGATCTGCCTGGGAGTGGGTCTTTCACAAAACTGATGCCACTAGAATTTTGGTTTGAGATATTGAAAACTCAGGGTTTTCCCTTAAGACGTGCTAAATTTAACAAACAGAACTATTCTGGAGAGTCTTACTGCTGATCTGCAAGGCAAAATTTGACTAGGATCTTTCTAGAAGTTCACTGGTTATCCCAGCACCAGAACTTGGTTTTATCAGTGAAAGGACCCATCTGCATTTGGAAGTGTTTCTGCTCCCTACGGCAAGCCCTCTAGCAGAGCTTCAGCTAACCTGGTGTATACTGCACACTCTTCTACCAGTTTGATTAAATAAAATGAGCTAGGGCAGAAAATTCTTCCTGTAGCATTCATATTGTCCAAGTTTTACCAGCTCATGTAGTCTTCTGTATAATTTTAATATTATATTTTATATTGGATACAATGATAGTATATGCTATATGCTATATATATATTTGTCTGTAAGATCAATGAATTGAATGCATAATACATATTTTTTATATATAGTTCAGTTTCCCAACAAGATCAAGATTTAGTCAGAGCAACCAAAATGCCAGGAGGTGTTTATGTGCTGCACAAGAAAAATTCAGTAGTTTTAAGTCAGATGTTTGGGGGTTTTCAGAGAGTTGCAATACCATCGTATCATCAGTTTATTGAAACCCCTTAACAAAGTGTGTGTAGTTAACTCAGGACTCGTTAAAAATTACTAAAGCGCCATCTGAAAAGTTCGAGTGTCTCGGAAACAGATCCAACAGAAACATTTAATAACTAAACAAGGGTAAAGGATGGATTTATGTCTGCTGTTAATTTGGGGGCTGTTGGAAGACAATGCAAAAAATTCACAAACACTTCCAGAGCTTCTCGTAAATGAACACTACGCCCGCAGAAAATGGAGTATTTATTATAGTAACTGCTGACAATTGCCAAAGGTAGGGAATTTCCAATAGATAGGATTCTACTTTTAGGAACAACCTGTTAAAGTATTTGTATCTGTAATTTTATGACAGCATCTGCTTTGGCTGAAACCAAGGTCTCCAGGGCAATTATGAACTTTCAAGTCATCTACAGAATCGAGTGTTTTTATCTATATGTCTTTTTTACTTCAAAAAATGAAAAGTATGACATAATTCAGAGAAAATTACATTTAATCATGTTTTATTAATTATATTCTTGCAATTTTTCCATGCTGACATGAGTTCCAGAATATTTTCTGAAATGTTAGAAATGCCTTTAGAGATTTTTGGCATTTCACAAAGTTTGAGTGATTTTTTTCAAAATGAGGAAGAAAAGAAACACCATCAAGATAGTTGGGTATTTAATGGTCTAATTTATAATAAGATCAGATGGCCACCAAAAAGACACTGAAGTAATGAGATCTTGCATACATTATGGATTTCTGGGAATCTCAGTGATATATGAAGGCTTTGTTTACCAAATGACTGGCATTGTGTTGCTCCCCATCGACTTTAGCCATAAAAAGCTTATCTACACTGTTCAGCAAAGGTATCTTGCACCCTGATTTATTTTACTTTTATTAACAGCCCTGAGTTACTTTGTGGGGACCCTGTATCCCATTTATCTGTTTCTGGAGATAAACAAAACTCCTGTTTCATAGGAGAGGGAAGATTGTGCAGCTCTTCTGTCCAAAGGGCCTCTCTGTCTGCTGGGTGAGACAGAGACGGGCTCTTTGAGCGTTGCTTCTGCTAGGAAGTGTTAAGAGGGGATTATGGGCTTGGAAGAGTGAAAATCAGTGATCAGTCCACAGATTCGTTGGCCCTGAGCTCTGAATGGGAGCAGAGCACCAGGCTGTATCTGCTAATCCTTATCCCTTTCTTTCTGCACATCTTCTGTGTGACAAGGAGAGATCACGGGTCACGTTCTGCCCCAGCCCCAGCCCTTCTTTCACAGCTGCAAATCAAGACACACTTTGGCAAAGCCGGGGTGGCAGTCAATTAAAAAAAAAAAAGCCACAACACAATGAAAGGCACCAAACAATTAATAAACTATGAAATCATGTGTAGACATGAAAGTGGGAGGGGAACTACCTAAAACCTTATTTACAAAGGAGTAAAGACATAAAAGATGACCTCCTGTGACCACTAAAAGGATCACTTCATCAGGAGATATTTGTGCCAGAACAGGAACACTCTTGCATGTCAATCATGCTGAAGGCCAGAAACTTGACTGTAGTCATTTGCAAGGGGTTTTGAATGAACAAGTTGGATTTTTTTCTTTTTTCCTTTTCTCTTTTTTTAAAAAAAAGAAAATAATGGTGTTTCTCTCTGATAGGCAGTTTGTGAACACCACTGACTGAACACTGGAATCCTTAAACTTAAGTTCCCTAGTTTGGATCTGATGCCTTTACACACCAGGAAGAAACTCATGAGGTAAGGTTCATGGTCCTGCAACCACTGTGCAGCCCAGTAAAAAAAAAATAAAATAAAAAAGTCATTTTCAAATGACCAGTGTAACTGTGCATTGCTTTAGCACTATGTGACAAGCAGCAAATAATTTATTGCTTTTTTAAAAAAAATAGCCATATATTATAGCTTTGCCTCAGACAAATTGCTGAGTGACTTAAAACTCACCTATATTAAAACCAAAATTCCACCTTCTCCAGGAGAAGGATGTCTCTGTTGTCAGCTGGACCCAGCTCCTGTCTTCTGCAATCCCTACATCATTGTTGATGTGAGATGTACTTTATCAGCTATAACATGTGCATATTGTCCATGTTCTCCAAAGGGCAGAGTATCAAAGGACACAGTAAATTTTTGTTTCCAAACATTGAACATGAAATGGGGAGAGGTAGGTTTGATGTGGGCAATTAACACACAGTTTGGTATACGCTGGTTTTCCCAGAAAGGCAGCATGTGAATAATCAGGAATAGCGCTTGGAAGAAATGGAGGGTAAATATTGCTGTAGGTACGGAAAAAGAAGTAGAAATCATGTACTCTGCAGAGCTAGTATCCGTGCATTCTATGTAGGGTATACTTTATCAACTAGTTACATACCGTTCAATGAAAGTATTTAATTAAATCTGATTAATTTTAGAAAGGTAATAAAAATGGGACACTTTGTCCTAGAAATATTGGCCTGTGATGTACCAGGTCACCTTCGTGCATTAAGAAAGCAGAGGGAGGCAATAGAACAGAGCACCCCAGATAAGCCACATTTTAACACCAAAAACTGTTGCCTACCTATGTGTCTTCTCATCTGCATTGCTTTGCCTTCCTTGACTTATGGCTAGGGAAAGGTGGGTTTTTAAGGCATTTATAGCATGGTATACAGAAAAACTTGCCACTTTTTCATCTCTTAAAACAATACTTCAGTGCATTAAAAGTTTGGAGATACTTTTTTATATAATTGCTTTAGGTGGATTGATTTTATTTTTTTTCCTCTTTACTTTCCACGCTCTTTTAAGCACATAAACAGATTGCTCCTGCTGTCTTTTTATCACTAAAAAGAACCCCCCTTACATCAGTGACATCATGATGAATTGCAATAGCAATACAAAAGCAAAAGAATTCCTGCTTGGACTATCGTCGTTTGGAGATGAGTCAAAACTGGACTAAGTATTGAACTGTGACTACTGTCAGCAGCTGATTTTTGCCAAAAGCATAGAACCTTCACAGATCAGAGTGTTTTACATCACCAAAAACATCCCACAAACATCAATGGATTAAATTCCACCGCTGCCCAGGAGTGTTTGGTGGCACAGCAGTGCTGACACCCACCACATCATATCAACACAAAATAGCTACGTAGATACACGCCCCGAAGACTTTCCCATCCCCTCACTACAAGTTGAAAGCTAGGTTGTATAGTGGGAAAAATACTTCCATACTCGAGGAAAGGAACGATGTAAAGTGTCTGTGGTAGCTCTGTTGGCTTCGTTGCTATTGTTGCTATTTGTTTATTATAATTTGTCAAGATTTATGGCTGTTTAGAACAAAACAAGCACTGGTTTTGAAAGGTTGCTTAATGAAAGGAACAAGTTTCAACTTTATTCCCTGCTTTCATGCAATCGGAGGTTATGTTTATTTAGAAAGCTAACATTTATACAGATTATGCACTCTCAGTGGTTCCATGCCAAAAAATACATGACTAAAATGGGTCTTTCCATCACTCTTTCAGTTTTGACCTGTGATTGTTTTTACAGGAATTGGATCTTTTAAGCAATAGCCTCTGGTAGGGTAAGAGGAAAGCACGGCACCTTGTGCAATAACTTGCAGATGATGGCTTGTGCAAAAGAATATGCAAAATACATTTGAAATCACTCCACTGTCCAGGCTGCCCCAAATACTATTGGATTAGAACAACTGCCAGTGAGAGTGGGGAAGCATCATCAAGCAAAGCTGGATGATAGTGGGGGAAGGTCACCAGTTAAGGAAGTTGGATTTTTATGCAATGTGAGACTTTTGATTGATTAAACCATCCAACAAACTTGTCAAAGTGTTAAAAACAGTAAAATAAGAGTTATTAGAGATGGCAAATTGAGCTGGAAAGGTCAGTGAATAATTATTCAAGTTGTAGATTTGCTTCTGTTGCATGTGCTCCTCATTATCCTGCTCTTGAAAATGTTTGGAATATTGCTGTTTCGCAAGTGAGCAGGGTTTCATGGTTGCATGCAAATCCGTATTTATAACTCCTTTTAAAAATTCACTCACAGCAAAAATGGAAAAGTATTCTGTTCAGAGGGATCTACCTGGCCACTGTCAGGTGAACAGATTATCTTTAGGTGTAAATATCCAGCCTGATAAATGCTCTGAATGTCAGTCATTGAGTAGAAATGATAGAGACACATGACTAGAGAGTGCTTGAAAACTCTGGTTTTTCTCAGTGGGATATCTTTCCTAAGAGACAATGGTTTCCCTATGGAACCATTCTACAAATTAAGAATGTACAAAAAAAGAAATGTCTTTCAGCTTTCCAATATTTTCCAGCTGAAAAACAGTGACAAAGCTTAAGGATGTGATTTTTTTTTTCCCCTCCACATTCTCACAATTTCTAAATGTTTTCCAACTGGCAAAACAGTCAGTGTTACTTTGTGTTCCTTCCTGCCTTTAGAAAGAAAGTGAGTTTAAAGGACAGGAAAGCCCCGTTTGAAAACAGTGCTGTTTTTGGAGAAAAGAGTAGAATCAAATTATTTTTCTTTTCATAGCTACAAAATGAAAAATTCACCAGTTCAGAAAACATTCTCCTCTGAAACATCTTCCTAAGCTTACCAGAAGCATATTTTTAACTTGCAGTTATTTTTCACTCACCTTTATGCGTCAGTCTTTATTTCAGCCAAGTCTATCTTACAGAGAGTCACAGTCTCCACAGATTTTTTTGGTATTTTCCTTTAAATGGAGATCTGTAGGCTGATTTGCATCAGCAAAGTGTTCATTAAAAAGGATTAAACATGGTGAAATGCCACGGCTCCATGAAAGAAAGCGAGGCTAAACACCATGCACCTTGTCTGCATTGAGAGGGGCAACCCAAGCGTCCTAATTTGGGAGCTTTTTGCCTCCTGTACATCACGAAACCTAAAACTTTCATAATAGAGCACAAATTACCACTTCAGCAGGTGAGTAAATAATCACCGTTGACTTCTTCCCTGCACAACATTTACCTCAGGGTTGTGTGTTGGTGGCATAATACGTGCTGCAATGGGGGGCAGTTGGTTTTTCTTCCTGGTCAGCTGTTCCCATCTTTCCCCAGTTCCTCCTCAAAGCAAGATTTAAGTGTCTTAAGTCTCTTTGTCTCATCCCTTTATGAATGGGGGGTATATGTTGTGGACCCACAGCTTCTTTTGGTGGCTGTAGGCACGTAACTCCCTTCATGTGGGGTTTGGGACCGTGGATGGAGGCAGACATGCCTCTCCATTGCTGCCCCAGTCCCAAGCAAGTGGGAGTAAAACTTGACCTGGAAGGACAGCAGGGATTCCCTTCCTTTCATCTCCTGTGCTTGTGTTTTCATCAGGGAGCAGGTCGCTGGACTCATTTCTGTTGAAGAGGTTCTCCCCATTTCAGAGCAGAGGTAGAAGATGCTAAGTGAGAACAGGATCCAGAGGCGGGTGAACCTGCTCTGCATCTTTACAGAACATGCACAACTGCCTCGAAGCGAGGAAAATGTTGTGACTGACACTTATTTGCCTAGCTGCCCCATTTCATTGTGCAGGGTTGTCCCTCTCTGCTCTTTCATGGAAGTGCTGCAATTAGCTGGTTTTTGGTAACAATTAAATGTGGCTATAAATGAAGATTTCTCTGCAAACAAAGGAGAGGAGGGTTCTGACTTTCAATATATTTCTGATCACCTACAATCCTACAAAGTTTACTAAAGTGGTTGTAGGGCTTAGCAGCCTTTCATCCTGTAATTAGATGTTGTGTCTCAGGAATTATGTTAAAGCTGGGGATGGAATCTTCTCAGAAGACTTAGTAAATAACTGAAATGTGTAAGACACTTTATTCAGAAAATCTGCCTGGAAAGCTCATAAGAAAAGGCTTTCCTGCAAGATTTTCTATACTTCCTACTTGAAGAGAAGCTGGAAATGTGAGAAGAGTCTTTCTGTTCCAGCTGAAGTGGGTAGGTGCCAGGGTTTTAGGAGGCTGAGGGAGAGGCGAGGGGAGGAAAAGTGAATTATGGTTTTTCCTCAGGAATTCAGGTTCATTTTGAGTTTTTGGAAGAAGTTAGGATTCACTTTTGTTTTGTCTGAACAGATTTCTTCACTTTTATTTTGTCTAAACCATCTGGCTGAAGTACAGCGTGGGCTTGGCTTCCCTGAGAAGTCACATTGAATTAATAGGTCTATTCAGAAAGCAGAAGTTGAAGCCTGTTTGTAAATCCCTGCAAGAGCAAATCTGCTCCGTGCATCTCTTGCCAGGCACATGGGGATCTCTTCTGCACTGCAGGAAAGACCTGCTCAGCCCACATCATTTGAAATGTGCTTGCACTGGGCTTGACCCAAGTCCAAAGCTGAGCTGTACTTCCAGGATGATCTTTGGTCCAGGAATATCAGTCAATATGAACTTATTTTGATGTGAGGTGTTATACTTTCCAAAAGAACAGACTTAATTTCTCTCTTCTTGTGTTACTTAAGACAACTGCAGTTCAGTTTTTAAGGTATGGAGAGAGCGTTGGTAATTGATAACCACTGAACAGCTTGGAAGCTGTGATCTGAAAGTGGCTAGTTCTTGAACAGGAGATTGCCTGAAAATCTTGAGCAGACATTATGACATGACAGGCAGAGCACCTGGCAAATCCTTTACTGTCTTTACTCCTCTGAAAAGGCGTACACACACACCTATAGAGAGGTGGGACAATGTTCTCAGGTACATGCGATGCAGAGTAAGACTCCACCAGAGAAGTAGATGTGCAGCTACGTGTGCAATTTAAGTAAATAAATAGACATATGAGCATGTAATGTTCCAGTCACAAGCAAAACAATCAGAGTGAATCGTGGGTAATAGTCAAAGATAATTCAAGTGCAGAATTTAAGAAGGTAAGAAAGAAAATGGGAACAAAATTGCAGGCAGTTTCTAGAACAGTCATTTTTTTCCCAACCAAGCTTTGGAGTTAACTTTTCAATAGCAAGAAATGTAGGTTAGGGATATCCAAAGCAGACAAGCTCAGAACTGCAATGTTTTTTACACAGAGAAGGGTGCTATGGTCACAGAGAGTAACTGTGACCATTCAGGATATCCCCTAGAAGCTCCAACCCAAACTGCTTTTGGACTTGTCACCAGGAAACCAGAGGGACCAACCACACTCACTCCGAGGTACACAATGGTTCAAATACCAATGTGCCTTTACACACCCCAAAACGTGGCATCAGTAAGATAGCAACAAAAAAGTCATTTGTCAGAAAAAAGGTACAAGCCATCAGATTTTAGTTTGGCTCCAGTGTGACTATGGTGTAAATGACACAGAAAATGATTTCTGCCAGCAATTTGCTGCCACCCTTCTCCAAAACAGTGATGGGTGCTGCATTTTTCAGGTGCCTGGCTTGAAAGAAGGCAGAATTTTATTTTATTTTATTTTATTTTATTTTATTTTATTTTATTTTATTTTCCCAATCCCCTAAATGCTTGCTCTCTCGAAACCAGTCTCTGCTAAGGTGTCTCATGTCTGACGGCCACAGCCAAGGTTCTTTCGGTAGAGTAGCTCTGTCCTATACCGTGCTACCAAGAATAAACACTGCATGAGCAGAAGTGCCAGAAGAGGAAAAAAAAAATCCCTCCCTTTCATTTTTTTTTCTTTCCTTGCAAGGCCAAACATGCTGTATTTGGACAGATTTCAATCCTGCTTTAATTCATTAGAAAAGTGAAACAAAATCACCATTTACATCCTTGACAGCTGGCAGGTTTTATGTGTTCTTACTGCTCCTGCCAAGTCAAAAAAAAGTTTTCATTCAGCTCTGTCATGGATCTTTGGAGTGCTGGAAGTGTGAGGGATGTCAAAATGTACTCATAACAATGACATACAGTACCTGAAGGCAGGAACGTATTATGCTAATGTACTGGTGTAAAGGAAGTTACAATTCTCCTTTTTACTTTAAGAAAAAAAAAACAACAACACAACAAAAAACCCCATGACAACATCAGAAAACATATCAGTCCCGAAAGAGGGAGCATTTTGCTTTCTACAAAGCCATCTGACATGTTCCAAGAGCTTTCTGTTCAGCAGATTGCACTCCAGCATATACTAGAGAGGGGAAAAAAACCCCAAAAAACAACAAAAAAAAAGGGCAAAGATCTGATATTTTATTAACATGCATTGATTCCTCTTGCTTCTGTGAGATGAGAATGGTCATGCAGTTCAGGTGCTGGGAAGGGCCACCAAAGTGCTACAGGCAGATCTTGCTGCTACTGCAGACCCAGCCAGTGACATGGAGACTTTTTCCCACTGGGCATCAGTGTCCTTGACAAGAATAATTTGAACTCCTAGGTGATTATATTTGCAATGTGCCACACAACAGGGCACCAGACGGAAACAAACATTCTGGGGATTGTCAGGCAGTGATAAACAGCACCTTGCACCTACTTCAGGAGAAATAAAGAACAGAAATGGTCTCCACCTTACATTTTCTACAGCTCTCCCACAGCTCTTGTAAGACAGTTAACAGAAAGAAAACTCCTTCCAAAGAAAAAGCAAACACTCACGCAGCAGAGCTGAGGCAAACCCCCAACTTTTTATACCACCAACGCACGTAGACCACAGCCTAGATCACATTGCACCCAGTCTATAACTTGCAATCCAATCTATAACAATCCAATCCTATGCATCCAGGCTGCGTACAGTCAACGGACTTCTTTGCCAGAAAGGGGTTGTACGGAAAAGCTTGGCAGCTGTTTGAACTCCGTGGCATTAGGGAAACTCAGCTAGATTACACTTCAACAAAATCTTAGTTGCCACTTGAATTTTGATGGGGACAAAGATAAATTAGAAATCGGACCTGCCGAGATTGCGTTTCCTTGTCTCACTGCCCACCCCAAGGAAACGCGAATGTCAGTTAAACCCACCTCAGCACAAGTGTAAGAGGCGAAACTTGCCATTTCCACCCTGCACAGCTGTTTACACTAGAGAGAAACGCTTTTGAAAACAGAGAAGAGCCCCGTGATATAATTGCAGCCTGTGAGCACACCACTGTTAGTGTTTCCAGAAGCATTTACCTGGGAGGGAGCTGTTGCAGCTTTCAGAACTGAAGCCTCGCTCAGGAAGGACAGATACCAGATCATTATTCTTGGCTTTAAGATAGAAAATAGCTTATGGGCATAAGATGCTGTTTAGTGCCTTCAGTGCATTTCAAAGAACAGCACTCTTGTCAATCATACACTCTTCGTATTACTTGACTGGGTCATTTTATTTTTGCTGTGGTTAGTTATTTTCAAATCGGTGTTATTCTGTGATCAGCTACCCCTTATCTGTGGTGGTGAGAATAGCTTGGGGTTGCGACTTAAAGACCACAAATATGACTAGTCTTGGCTCTGAAACTTTGAGAGCCAAAGGCACAGTCTTTTCTTACAAAATGCAATCATTATGGCATGCATATAGCCCTAAGCTATTTCACATACTAAGCCAACAACTGCTTAAAATGGCAAGCTGCTCTTGGAAAAAATCAACTTGCTGCTTTTTGCCTCTACAAGATCCCTTTTGATACACATAAATTTTTAGAAAACCTAAGCCTAGGGCAGTTGTCTACCTCTGAGACAGTTACAACAGGATAAAAGTGGAGTCTCAGTTACATTTCTGTGCTCATCTTTACCCTCAGTATTGTGGATGCAACAGGCAGAAGTGACTTGTTCTCTGCAAGAGTTACTTTAAAAAACCCACACCACTGGAAATGTGACTCTGTGTGCTTATCTGGTATGAGGGAGATCAACAGTGTGGTGCCTTTTACCAGAACTAGTTCTGAGAAGTTGGAAAATGCAGATGTCTGAGATGTAGGCGCATCAAACCTCATCATCTTGTGGTCACTCCTTTTTTAGGAATGAGCCTGTCACCCCAGCACTCGGTTCCTAACGCTCCTTGCAGAGTCCTCACACAAGTGCCTGTGACTGGGTTGTGAAACTAGTGGATGAAAAGAAGCAGCAAAAGGAATGGACTGAGCTGGAAAAACAGAGATGGCTGAAATTTATGTCTTTTCCTTCCATTGCACTTATGAAAGCTGTATAAAGAGACAATAGGAGAATATCCTGGCTACGAATACAAAACTCCTCAGTGAAAGGAGAGCTGAAATATCATTATAAAGAACATTCTGAATAAAATCAGACCTATGCCTAGCCAAGGCTCACCAAAGACCTTATGACTACACCGTTGCAACTGAGCAGACACTGTCTGCTCTTTGGGTAGGGAGTCTAGAGAATTGCTCCTCTCCTTCAACAAAGATGTGAAAGTGTCTTTTCAAAGAAGGAAACATAGAGGTGGAAAAATGTGGTGGCACTGTGTCGTGGTGTTGTTCCAGGATATTGGCTTTGGGACTCTGCTCCAATACAGAGGTAGGCAACCCCCCCATCTCTTTTTGTATATTAAAAAAAAAAAAAAGGCATCTTTTGAATCATAATATATATTTCGATCTCTTACAAGGAAGTGAGTCTTGAAGAAACATTTCTCTGGATTTCTTTTGATTACTTTTAGATTAAGTGACAGGTTGCAGATCTATGTAGCCCCATCAGGTTATGATCATGAAGTCCAATATGGTGTATACAAATGGACACCCAGAGACTCTTCATGTAGAGACAAAGTTCTGACTGCTGACCAACGAACATGAGGTCCAACATTGCCCCTCCGGTGGCTGTGGTTGTAACAGAACATAATTTCTGAGAACCAACACTGATAATAGTCGTGCATTTGGCTTTGGGTTCCTGTTCCTCAGCAGGTTGCGGTGCAGGCCATGCCAAGGGTTGGCTGTCCTCCACGCGGGGAGGAGCGCCTTTCACCAGGCTCTGATCTGTGGTTGGACACGTGCAAAAGTGCTGGCAGTGCTAGGGGCTCTGGAAACCTTCAAGATAAAAGGCACTTTCTGAAAGTAAGATTACTTTTATTACTGAGATGATGTGAAACTGTTTATTTTATTAGGCGTCTTTTCAAATCATTTAATTATCATATTAGTTGTTTTCATAGCTTTATATTCTAAGGGCACAATTGTGTAACTGAATGAAAGATTGCCTCCTGCCAATTTCATTGTACAAACAGCCTGGAGCTCTCGCTGCCTTAAATCTATATCCAGAAGTGGGTTGAATGTGTGCGGGAAGTGGAGAGAGACTCTGGAAACAAAAAGGAGCTTGTACCCAAGTTCTCTTTTTTAAGACTTCTGTGCACACATTGGCATTTTCTAAACTAGCTAATGATCCTTTGAGGACTGGAAAAAAAAAACCCAACCCAAGTAGTTCTTCACTCTGCTCAATGCTGATCAAATGATTTCACAGTTGTTTACAATCAGTAAAATTTTCCATTGACCATATCAAGGTAAATATCAAAAATTCTGTGACTGCACATATGGGAAAGTTCTGCTTTTCCACATGAACTATAATGGAACCCTGGAATACTGGGGCCACCAAAAAGCATATCTCCACACCATATAAATAGTGGAGTTGCAAAAATTATTAACATGTGGAACTTAAAGCCAGCACGGTTATAGAAAAATTATATAGAGCTATAAAAAATTTGGTAAATAGAATTGTTATCAAGCATTATTATTTTTTTTCCTATTCTGAAGTTGTTCTCCCTTTGGATCAGGAAGCTAAAAATTTAATGGCACAAAAATTCCAAAATATTTCTGGAAAGGGAAGAAGCAACTTTTAGAAGATGCAATCCACTATAGAACACTTCTATATGTCAAAATTATATTCTTCCTTTTCCTCCTTCCAAAGAAGAAACCCCATTGTTCTATCAGAGTAAGCCTTTTGGTCACAATACCATTCCATTTTTCAAAACTGCTTTTTCCAGGTGAAGTATTCTTCTCACAAGAGATTGGGTTGATCCTCTCCCTTTTTCCTCATCTGCTAGTATATGACACTGGCAGAAAAAACACCTCCAGTGGGCTGAAAAACCCTGTGACCATCGTGTATTCGAGGCTCTATTCAGGAAGCCCCGAGGGTGTCAGACTGGTGAGCTCTAGCTCCTCATTCCCAGCCAGATGTTCCACATGGGGACACAGGGTGTCACCACAACAGCTGGTGACCATAAAGCACCTGCACGGAAGCTGCTCTGCCTTCCCCAGTGACCGCAGCTGCAAAAGCATTGCTGTTTGCTGAGGTACTGAACTGTTCCTCATCCAACTGTGCTCCTTTGGGACACTCATTAACGAAATGAAGGAGGACAGCTGATAGCACGGTGACACTAACATTGGCCAGTTGACAGTCGAGGGTTGTCTCTATACACACCCTTGGTTGGACTCGGTGTCCTTCCTTTGACCCTCAGCTCCTTCCTCTGACTTTGAGTAAGGAGTATAAACACTCCCAGCTATTTCAATATATCTTTTTCCTATTTTTTTTCCAACATAGAGGATATTCCTCCTTCCTTGCTCATACTTCTATTTATCTACCTTCTAAAGACATGAACACATCTTGTGGGTGGTTGGTGAGTCTGAGCTCGTCCATTGGGAAAGGTTCATGAAATACTCCACTGCTCAGGTAGCTTGTGATAGCAAAAGGATTTTCTTTTCAATATCTGAATAGAACACACCTGCTGAAAAGCCTGATTCTGTACTAGGACTGCCTGCAAACTGTTCTAATAGGGCTGAGAAGGACACGTTCTCGGGGCTTGTCCTCTTGTAGGGTACAAAAGAGAAGAAAGAAAAAACCTTACTGAGCACTGAATTTCCCAGGAGAATATGGCTGAGCCTATCTGCAACTAAATCACAGTCGGTCACGTATCTCTGTTTGCCTCAGCTTCACCCTTCCCAGGCCACCTCTGAGGATTATACTTCACATAATTGTTTAGATGGTCATCTCAAACATGACACAATTTGGGAACATGGGATGTTTATTATTCCAGGGTGATTTCTAAAGTACATCACTAGCTTGTTTTTACGTTTGATTAGAGGTACGGGAGGTTGGTGGGCACTTGAAGTTGATGCTGAGATGGCATCTCCTGTACTTGGCTGAAACCACCCAGGAAGAAATGTGGGCAAGGGAGGCAGTCCAGCAAAGGGCCAGAACAGGTCTCCATCTACTCCAGCCAAAAGGGTTTGGGAGCACTACTGAAAGAAAAGCTTTTAGTAATTTTAGTAATTACAGTAATCAATTGTATACTCTTTGCAATTTAATTTGTTGCTCTTGTGCTCTCCTGGGGTTGCCACTGCCAGCAGTGGAGAAGTCAAGAATGGCTGCAGAAGACAATCATGGGGCGGGGGGGGTGCCACAAAGTGCCACACACTATTATCAGTATACAGCAGCAAAGTGCTCCTCCATGTGTCTGCGTGGAAAAGTCTTAGATGCAAAGCTGGAAACCCTCTGTGACAGAACAAGAAAATTTCCCTAAATAATTGGGGAGGAGAGAAAAAATCCGATTTTCTCGCTGACTGTGGTGTAATACAGCACGTTTCTGTCTGAACAACAAAAATGATCAAGAGGAAAATCGAAGAGATAAAAGACACAAAAATCAAAATACTGACGAGTCTAAACTGAGTGGAAAGGGTTTTGTCAACGTGGAGCCAACGTTACACACTACTGTGGACAGTCAGCCAAAGAGACAACACGTCAGATGACATGACATTGTGAGAAACAGAAGCTTAATTACGTGTGTAAGATGGTGACGGTTCATTACACAACATTTTTTTAATAACACTTCTCTGAGCACCTCCTCATCCTAAACAGTGCTGCCTCTAAAAACCTAAGGCTCAGAGCGGGAATGTCAGTGGTGGCTAAAAGGGAAAGATTTTTCTCAGTTTCCCATTATGGAAAATGTCTATGAATGAACAAAACGAGCAAGGCAACAGCTTGCAGAAATGCAAAGTGAAGCTTACCTGTGTCCCACCTCCCCAGCAATCTTGTTTACCCATCAACACCTCAGGAACGTTTTCTTCTTCATTCACATTCCTCAACAACAGCCTTTATTATATGGTGTACCACATCCTAACTTAATTAGCACTTCCCTGGCAGGCTAAGTATCATTTTTCAAAAGGACTGCAATTAACAAAATAAAACAAATCCCTTTTTAGTTCAAGCATCATTGCTTCTTTCCCTCTCTTCAAAGTGATGATGTTAAATTGTTGCTTTCCTCTCACAGCTTGATGTAAACCAGCAACAACAGAAATATTTTCCAACGCGCGACGGTTTTCGCTTGCCTACCGCTTTTTACCGGAATATTTTAAAACACTTGTCAAAAACAAAGGATGGGGAAGGATATTGATTTTTTTTTTTTTAATTTATTTTTCTTCAGTTTATATGGGGAGTTGCAGGCAAAGAGGTGGTCAGTAACTTGCCTTGGGTTACAGAATGACTTCTCAGCAGAGTCAAAGCCTGGCTCTCTGGGTTCTCTGATTATTCTCTTCACGGGATAATCCAACAAATGCAACGATTTTACTTCAACTTAAAATTTGGTAATATGTCTTTCTTGGAAAGAAAATGTTTTGTTTGTGTTGGGGAACCATCCTGATTTACTCATTGTGTTGATGTAATAAATGGCCAGTCCGTCCAGCCTTGGAGACCGATGCCCATGACGGTCTGAATGCAGAGCTTGTGAATGGCTCTCACACAGCCATCGGTGTGAAAGCTGCCCAGCAAGCTCAACAACGTGAAACTGAGATGCTACAGCAGCATTATTCTGCAGCAGCTGGGGAATCGTACAGGGCTTCATAGCAACAAACAGAACATAATCGGTTTAAATACTCTTTATTTCTTTGGTGGCTTGCAACATGATCTTCTGTCTGTGGAAAAAATCCCGAATAGATGGGGCTTAAAGATTTATTTCTCTGTTTTTTTCAAACAATTCAGTACAACAACAACAACAACGGAAATTGTTTGACTTGGAGTTTTGTATATAAAACCAGCTTAGATTTGTTATATTGACTGGCAATGGTAATCCAGCTCCCTTAGGGGCAGCTGGAGATCCCAATGGTGCCATGACCTCTAGGCAGGATTTTCTGGCTGGATTGGCTCTTCTATGGACAGCAACAGCTTCCTTGTTGGGCTCAGGAAGGACCACGGAGGTCTGAGACAGCCCCCTCCCAGCGCTCCCACGAAGCCCCATGACAGACTTGCTGTTGCTTATTGATTTTGCTAGGTGAAAAATACTGTATTGCCTCTGGAACACAAATTTCTCTTTTGGGCAAAATCGTTTATGAAAGAAGAAAGGAAAGGAAAGGAAAGGAAAGGAAAGGAAAGGAAAGGAAAGGAAAGGAAAGGAAAGGAAAGGAAAGGAAAGGAAAGGAAAGGAAAGGAAAGGAAAGGAAAGGAAAGGAAAGGAAAGGAAAGGAAAGGAAAGGAAAGGAAAGGAAAGGAAAGGAAAGGAAAGGAAAAGAAAGGAAAAGAAAGGAAAAGAAAGGAAAAGAAAGGAAAAGAAAGGAAAAGAAGCCCTCCCTCTCTTTCCCCCCAAGTGACTCTGTAGAGCCAGCCCCTTCTTCCTGGGGAAGCTGACAAGGCAATGCCTTCAATGACTCGTCCTCACCAGCCAGTTGAAGACCTTTTTGAGACTTCCAATCACCCTAAATAACCTCAGAAAGGAAAAGCTAATTTAGTACATTCAGCTCAGCCCTTATTTTGGGTGAAACTTGGCAAAGCCACGTGGCAGGTGGCACTGTGAAGCCCACCCTGTGGCAGCACACACCACCTACCTACCAGTTCATGACAAAGTAATATCTGTGCTTTGTCATGAACTTTTAGGGCCTCCATGTAGAAGAGGTTGCTGTTGACAAGCACCGTCTCCTCTCCATTAAATACTCCCATGCTGTGAGAAACTCTGAGTCCTAGTGTCTCTTTAGCAGCTGGGAAGAAGGGTGATGTTACATCTGTCTTGAAGATGCCACTGGTCTCTCAGGCAGACCTCACGCTGCCCACCTTGGAAACTGCCCTGACTTTTTGGGACCCAGACTTGTATGGCACAGCTGGGATTTAATCAACCTTGTCTCACAAATCTCTCAGCTGCATTTCTAGACCAAAAAAAAAACCCACAACCAAAACCCAAAAAAGGATCTGGGTGAGCCATCACAAAGAGACTAAGAGCTACACTGGAGGTATCTCCCCTGCAGGCATTATTCCTCTGAATAAGCCAGCGTTTAGGGCAGGTCAAAAGAAAGTTGCTGATCTGGAAATAATGGTGCATGCCGGAAAGACCCCGCTGCCTCACCCGGCCCCCCAGCTGCGCGCCAGCACCACAAAAGGAAACACAAACAAAGATTAGCTGCAAAATCATTATTAGAGCTCCCCAGAAGTATTATTGTTATTGTTATTATTATTATTATTGTTGTTGTTGTTGTTATTATTATTATTATTATTATTCTCAGGTCATTAAAGGCTGCAGTTTTGTGTCAGAGGGGTGAAGCAGTGGTTTCAGAGATGCTCTTGGGAAGGGTAGGTCCCTGTTGCTTCAAACCACTCTCTGTTGTGCTGTTTTCCAAACAGTCTTGCAGTAGTGTCACCTCTGAGAATGCATTCCAACAATGTTTGCTATCAAATGTCAAAAATAAGTCATGTTTGCAAAAAAAAGCTAAAAATGGCATTGTCTTACATGGATGTTTAGTTGTTAGACAGAGCAATGGAGATCAGCCCAGCATAGTTTCAGTGTATATTCCCTTCTAAATAGAAATTATAACAACCCCCCTCCCTTTACTTTGTTTCATGACGTCACCAAGGCTTTGATGCATCCTCTAAAACTCTGTCAGAGAAGCACGTGTGATGTTCTGAGGTGCACAATGTGACAGGCATCATGTACCAAAATAACGGAGCAAGCTTTTCAGCAGGCAGGTTTTTTTCTATTGGCTATAAATATTCCCTGTCAGCCCGCTACTAATGCTTTAGTAGTGCCACACTGGACATCAGAAGTGGAAGACTTCCATGTAATCTGGTGTTATTAAAAATACTACTAATAAGGAACAATAGTCCCTTTACAGTAACACTTGCAAAATGACACTTATAAAGCTCCTAAGGTCTGTGGAAATGGATCAAGAAATAGAGAGAGATATATTTACACAGCTGAAAAAAAATGTCCCGTAGGATGTAGCTTGCATCCATCCAGGAGAGCCAGGAGACTTCACAGAATCCCAGAATTGCCTTGATTGGAAGAAATCTTTAAGATCATTGAGCTGAATTATTAACCTCACACTGACAAGTCCCCCACTAACCAATGTCCCTAAGCCCCATGTCTACACGACTCTTCAATCCCTCCAGGGATGGGGACTCCACCACTGCCCTGGGCAACCCCTTCCAATGCCCGAGAACCCTTTCAGGAAAGAAATTCTTCCTCAGATTCAATCTCAACAGCCCTTGGTGCAACTTGAGGCCATTTCCTCTTGTCCTGAAAACTTAATCCATAAAATCCTGTAGGCATGAATGGAGGCACTTTTCTTTTCACACAAGGATTATTGGTTAAAGAGAAGGAATATTGCAAAGCATCCCTCGCCTGGGTTTGAATTGTGCACCCTTTGTCTTTTGTCACAGACTGCTGCTTGCAGGTAGATTTCCTGACTCAATAAAATAAATCTGGCTTGAAGGATAACTGCTGGTTTTCATGTGTATCCTAAAACAGCACAACCAGGAAAGTTTAGGCACATGATGTCTTAATGCTCCATCAGGAAAGCTCAGTATATATCTACCTGCAATTACAAACTCTGAGTACTTCAGCGTATGACCACAGCATAGCCAGAGAAGATACCATGAAAAACAATTTGCATATTAATCTATAAATATTGCTTCCAAGGATATTCATAATCATGGTTGCTTTTCCTATGGAATAAAATAAACTTTAATGAGTCTCTTTTGCTCCTGTTATCATTTTAAAGGCATTGTAGCTTTGGAAAAGTGACTGAAGAGTCTGTTCATAAAGTGCATCACCTACAAAACTAATATATCTCTTTCACATGCAAAATCCACGTTGTTGTCAAGGTGAGTGTTATAACATGTGCTGCCTTCTCTGATCCTGGGAGGAGTTTGCCAGGTTGGCTATAAAAACAAAGATTTTTGCTAGTAAAGCCACAGGTCAGTGATTATAGGTACACGAGCTTGGGGCATTGAGTGCTTTTCTCTACACCTTTAACCTGCAAAGGCAAACCAGGCTTTAACCATCCTGAGAAGATTCCTCCAGACTGAGTGTGAGGGTGCACAGTAGGGCAGTCATGGCCACAGTGAGAGATCTGTATTCCCTGGCAAATAGCCCTCCTGCAGTACCACTCGCCTTTTGAATATATTTGAAAAACCACGCACTAGAACGGCGTGTCCCTGTTTGCTTTTCGCACCGACAATTGCCAGAGCTCAGGTTACAGGTACATCAAGTCCCCTGTAAGAAAGTCAAAGAGCAAAAATGTGCTGCTTCCAGATGGACTCTCCAAAAACCCTCATGCTGTTCCTAGCCCGTGCCGTATTTATCCTGGTGGGATGTTCAGCCCTCTACAAAACGCTGGATTCTCTCAATGGGTGAAAGATGATGGGTGTATATTCAGGTGACTCTGCATCACTGTCCTGGTTTTTAGCTGGGACAGAGCTGGTTTCTTTTCAGTAGCCAGAACAGGGCTGTGTTTTGCTTTCAGCTGGGATTTGTTATGAGAGACACTGATAACATACCCGTGTTTGCATTTGTGTCACTGGGAGTGAAGGACTTTGTGTTCTGTCAGTCTACAAGGGCAAGATCTAAGGGGGTGAGGAATATTGAAATTAATGAGCTCAATTGGCATTTGGCTCTGCCAGTGGGATATTCCATCTCATATCCCACCATGTCCAGTATATTAGTGAGGGGCTCTTCCTCTCTTGCTCTCTCTGGCTTTCGCTCGGGCTCTCGCTCTCCCGGGATTGCAGTTTGGGTTCAGGATTGTCGCTCCTCTGGGATCGTTATCTGGGAATGGGCCGGGCTTGGTCGGCAGGTGGTGAGCAGATGCACTGGGTATCACTCATTTGTATATTTTACTACTATTATTATTACTATTATTTTAATATCAGTATTATTTTATTTTTTCTTTTATTTCTATTATTAAATTGTTCTTATATCAACCTACGAGTCTCCTCACCCTTGCCCCCAGTTCTCTCCCCTGTCCCCTGGGGGTGGGGGGAATGATCAAATGTCTGTGTTGGCTGCTAGCCCAGTGCTAGCCCAGTGCTAGCCCAGTGAAACCACCATGATCATTGAAGATTTCAATGCACTGAGTCCACAGGGCTCAGCGGGTAAGATACATGGTTTTTGGTGGCAAACCTGGCTAAAGCAACTACTGGATTCCTACTCCTATTTCCTTTCAAAGCAACCTAAGGCTTTTCAGCCTCAGGAAGAAGAAAAAAACTCCCTAGCCTTATTTCTGTGTTTGATGTATGTTTAACTGACCATGACTTTGGGGAAAGACATCAATTCACTTATGTCATATTAACTTTTTGAACATGAATATTAAGCAAGCGCAGTAATTCCTGTCAAACTTAATGTGTTAATAAGGATACAATTATATATACTCCTGGTCTATACTATTCAAGTTAATTGGGGCACAATTAGTAGTGACACTCCATGCAATACAGCCATCTCACTAAATCCAATGCTCCTCTGAAACACCTCATTTAATCTGAAGCTGTGAAGCCATTTCATAGCTGGCAGATGAAACGAGAATGGTCCTACCACAGTTCTGTTTTTCTGAACATTTCCACCCCTTGACATTACCAGCAATTTCTTTGATTATGACAACTCAGATATTTCTTCCCCCACCTCAGGTTTCTTTTTTTGTTTCCTTTTA
>NW_010324942.1:0-8259 GCF_000700745.2 Antrostomus carolinensis | reverse complement strand
TTCCTTTATACCATCAGTCAGCCAGCTCCCCCTGGTTGTGTGGGGCTTTCATGTGAGTGTGAGAAAGCAGGCAGGAAGCAACCTCAGGAAAATGTGAATGCAAAACCACAAAAAAATGGCAGGCATCGCCAGGGCCAGGTGCAGGCTCTGAAACTGTAAGTAACTTAGTTCCAAGTCATCTGAGCATAAACTTGTGGTTAATATTGTCACTCTTGTGTTGGCAGGCTCATTATGTTCTGAATTCTGGGCATTTTTTTTTTTTTTAAGGTACATCCTAAGAGATTCAAGTTCCATCTACCAAAGATAGTCAGAAGAAAGCCTGTAGTTGTGAAATTTCATTGGGAACCAGAGTGCTGCTTATTAATACGTAGAATATATATATTTTCAATCAGATCTTAAGTTCTTTAGGCACAGTCAAAGGAACTGCATTATTCACTGTAGCTATCAGTGGACAGTTACCCTCACTGTGTCCTCATTAAGCTCCAGAAAAAGCAGACGATTTTCAGGTTTTACCCTTTCCTTCTCCCTTTCTGTGATGCTTTATCTCATCAGAGCTCCCTGCCCACCCCTCTCCTCTGGCTGACCTTCACAAGGTACATGCTGTTTCCCACCACTCCTTCTCTCTCTCATCCTCACTTGTCATACCACCCAAGGACATCCTGCCCGAAGCCACCAGGACGAGGACTGCACCGGACGCGTCTCCCACCCCTGCTAGCTGAGCTCTGGGACAGGCTTCAGTGCCCTTTTTGATCTCACGGGGAGGATTTGTGTCCAGCCACCCCGAGCAGTTGCCAGCAGCCATCCGCAGCCCTTTCGTGCCCCCTCCCTCCCTTTCTGCTCCAGGTGTTGGAGCCGTTATCCCGGCTTTCTTCCCCTCGCCCCAGGCATTCAGGGCCACAGCTGTTTGATCCGGTCATGGTTCCATTCTCTGACAGGGCCAGTGGTAACTAGCGTGATAAACTGCTGGTGGAGAGACCAGATTGTCCTTTTCATTTCTTAGCCACCAGCAAGGAACTCTTCCCCTGTTCATCTGAGGGTGCAGTGGCTATCAAAGCTGCATGGTGGCTGCTGGGTGGCTGGCAAGGCACCCACCAGCTAAAATCAGTATATATCCTACTCCTTTTCCATTTCTTTCCCCTTCCCATTTTCCCTTGCACGTTTATCCTTGTACAGAAGGAAGAGCCGGCGAGCAATGTTACAGGGTGCTGGGCACAGTACTGCTCCTTCAATCACGTAGTGAATTAAAAAAGCAGATCTCTTTGATTTAGTGTGAGGTACCAGAAAACTTTTGGATGGTCACTGCTGTATGATCTCATGCAGACAAACCACCTGTTAGTGGGCTGCAGCAGTCATAAATTGGTCCTGGGGATGCTTGGATAAAGAACTGCCTTCTCTGTTGTCCCAGGAGAGCTCATTTATCTGCATAAAATATCTATTTACTCTGCAGAAATTGCCATTAAAATATTAGCTCAGTACTATTTTCCATTAGTAATTCCTGAGCTTTCCATGCTCCCGTGTGCGTGCAGATGTATGTACCTACATACGTACACACTGCAGTCTGTTGGAAGAAATGCAAACGTATAGAACACTGAAACATAAATGTGACTGTTCAGGTTCAGTGGAGATCCTAAAAGGTAGGAAATTGTAGAATGAATTGTGACTAAAAAAAAAAGCCCCTGACAACCAACATCAGGAATAGAGAGCAAGGAAGTTTTAAAGTCACTTGTATACTTGTTTATGATCCTAGTTCAACTCCTTTTTTTTTCTTTCCCCACAAGGATAACATAAATTTTGAAATCTAACTCCCAGAGTTCTGATTTTGACATCCCTTTAACAAAGTTATCAACAGATTCTATAAGGGATCAATGTTTGTAATTTTTTAGGTGCAAAAATGGACTTTGCCATACTCTTTCCTGCTTTATTTTTAATCCTTTATGGGTTATTTTCAGAAAAAGAAATATTGATGTTGTTGTTGTTTTTTTTCACCTCCCTTTCTCCTGTTTTTTTCTTTTTTTGCCATCACCTATAACAGAAAATCTAGTAGGCTTGTACCATCTCTTTCCTTTTCCTCACTCTGTACTTTGTCTCCGTTTCTTCAGGTTTTGAAAAGCCAGAGAGTAGCAAGAAATGAGATTTTTCAGAAGTAAGGAACAGAGACAATTTGAGGACAAGTAGCAATGACAGTGCTGCTACTAAAGTAATTCCCTTTCGAATATTGCCAAATAAAAAGATCTGCAGTGGTTCAGAGTGTTTCTTAGGAACACACTCCTTTTGTCAAACCCTAATACGTGCATGAAGAATTAAGATCTGGCTTTTGCAAAACAAATGTGTTTCACTGGAAAGGTTAAGCAATCTCCGCGATAACATCGTACGGTGCCTTTACAAAAACACAAGCCAAGAGCCACGCCAGCCAGAAACGGGAACTCAAAGCACCTCGCAGCTACCAGAAAGGTCCGGTGCTCTTGGACAATATCTGTGCCAGGGAAAAAATACACCTGCACCTTTTCTAGCTGCACCAACTCTTTGCCTTTTCTTGCGCCTCGCCTCAAATCAAGCAGAAAACCTCTTCCACAGACACAGGTCTTGTGCCAGTTTCGAGATAGATATTCCATTTTGTGTTGGTTTTGGATGTGAAGCCAATATTAGCCCAATCATGGAAACTGAGTTGCAGCTTTCAATTTGGTTCTCCTGAATGCTTTTAAACACTTTCAGCCCTTTGGTTGAAAAATACTCACGCCTGTTTTACCATTAGTCACTTGGAGTAAGACTTCTGGCTCCAAAGGGCCAGCTAAGCCCTACTAGATACACAACTACTTCTTGTGAGCATCCTTTGCATTACATTAAGTATCTAAAGAAAATGTATTTATACAAATAAGTCATGTGCCAAATGGCCTTTTCTTTCATTCAAAACAAAGACTCGAGGTTTCCATACATAAAACGCATAGCTCCATGTGCCATACTTTTCCCAGAGCGTTTTCAGGCAAAATAACCTGCTGGATGCCAAAACTACAAGCTGTTTAACAGAAAATCCAGCAATCATTAATGTAGGTATCCATCCTCCAGTGGAAATGGTCTCCATCGACAGTGGTCGGGGGTAGCTTTCCATATAATTCAGTGGCAGATAATACAAAGCAGTACTTTCACAACTGGAGCATGGATGAGAAATGACAGAGTCCAGGAACATGACAAGTAACAGGCCTGCGGGGTGAAGTTCTGACTGGCTTTAACTGGAAAGCTTGTTTTCTCTTGAGCACACGTGTTTGCCAACTTCAAATGGCACTTGCTATTTTTGGTAAAGTTGTTGCAAGTCCTCACACATGTTTCATCTAGCACCAGTTCAATAGTATATGATAATCATTTGGTATTAAATGCTGGCAACAGAGCCAGAAGGTTTTCTTCATGCATCCTCCTACCACTGCCAAGGCAATCAAATTAATTCTGTTAACAGCCTGCCAAGTCAACTAGCCCACTAAACTGTCCCGTCTTAAAAATGAAATCGAGACATTCGTATCAAACCGTGCCGTTTCCCCACAGAGTGTGACGGCTGGAGCCCCGCCAGCGGGAATGACTGCTATCATCACACGATGCCATGCGATGGCTCTAATGAGCTGACATTTCCTGTTGCTAAATTGCCACGTCTGAAAGCCAAACCAAATAGTGTTCAACCTCTTCAGAAACCAGACGATGGTTTCTGACTTTTCCTTCTGCCTTCTGTTTCCTCGCTTGTGGCGTTTCTCCACCCAAACCTGCGAGATAAAGAGGTCTGAAGTAAAAAACTGCTTCCCGCGCCATATGGAATATATCAGCCTGCTCTGCAAAAACGAAGCTCTCTCATGTTGCTTCCCCAGCCTTCGTGGTCTGCTCTGCAAACTGAACCATTCCTGTGTTAATTGAAAAGCGGGGCTGCCTTGAGTGAGCATGTTGCCCACACTGGCTTGGCGAGACCGTTTTGCCCTGGGTTCGGTTTCCTTCCATATATTTCACTCTCCTCTGGCTGCTTATTTCAGCAACAACCAACAACAGTGGCAGAAAGGAGATTGCAAATATCTAGGATCTCCAGGGAATCGGTGCAGAGTGTTCAAGTTGCCGTCACTTACGTCTTTTGAGTCTCTCATAATCACCATTTGATACAGCGACATGTTAATGCTTCTTTTCAGAATAAGTTTCTCACCTAAAGGAATACTCATTAGGGCTTCAAATCACCAGCGTGTGTTGAAACCACTCTGGTCTTAATCCCAGCAGTGCTCACTGATTTAGCCACTTCTGAAGCACAGGCCCAACAGGTACACTCAAGGAATATTAATGGGAAGAAAAGTTACAGGCACAGGCCTCCCATGGCCATACAGAGCTCAAAACCAAGCCAGTAATCCTCTGTGATTTATAACACACACTCCTCAGCATGGTTAATGAGCTATTGAACAAATCGAGTTGAACCAGCAGGAAAGAGATGTGTTGCTAGAAAAAGGATGGAAAATAGGAAAAATAGCAGGAATATTTTTATTTCACCCATATAGAGAAGGTCACTAGGTACAAGGCAGTGTAATTTTTCTACATCATTATTTGCTAGGCTAGGATAGAGTTGGAGAGAGGATTTTATCTACCTGCACCAAGCTGCTCTATTAAGGCTATGAACTAAGCAGGAGTCTATTTAGCTGGCAGCATAGTTTTCTTCAGAGCCTTTACTTTTGCTCTCCAAATGGTGTATGAATTTCATATATCTCAAGTTGTACTTGCAGACTTTTCCCTAATCCACTGCACTGGTAGTTTTGGCTATCCTCCATCAAGTTAACTATGAAGTCTCAAAAGTCTGTTGTACGCTTTATAGACTTGGGGGAAGCTCATTTTGCTAGTGTGCAGGCTACTTGTAAGGGGCTGACACTCATCAGTTTGGTTTGCTCTCTTCTGTAGTGACACATTTCATGTTAGTGGTACTAATAAATAACTAAAAATTATTCCACCTATTTATTTGGATTAGGTTGAATTCAAGGAATGAAAACTACCTGCTACAGGAAAGTGTTTCCTCTGCCAGCAATGTGTTACACAGCAGTGACACTAAAAAATCAACAGTACTGGTAAGAACAGAGCATGTTTTTACAATTTCCAATTTTCTATGCCATGAATTGAAGTAAGTCTTTTCTTAAGGGATGCACTAGGTGACAAGAGAAGATCAAAAATATGAACACTAGGAATGAGAACTCTACAGATTTTGGTAATTTAGGAAGTTTTCAACAGAGGTCTTTTTTCCCAGAAGGAAAATAAGATGGTAATGCTGGTAAGATATCTCAATTAGACTTTTACCTAAGATAACCTAGTGCTTCCCTGACAAGTCTGAGATACAGAAGTCAGTTCAATATAATCACTACATACAGCACATATTCCTTAGAATTTTGAAAGCATCCACTTCATCCCTTCCCACGTGAATAAGGCAAAGATTTCCAAGGAGGCTTAAAGCATAGGGAAAATTAATGAAGCAAATAGATACTAACACGGATAAAAATAATTTTCCTCTCAAAGCATCGAGAAGAGCTACTAATACCACACATTGCTCTCCTCCCCACCCCAATCACTTCCCTTTGCTGGGGATTTCCATTACCAAGACACTGCAGTCTAAGTTACAAGTCTGCATGACTGCGCACAACCAAACTAGCCTTCTGCCTTGGTGCTTAATTAATTTTGAACTTCTGAAATCACTAATTAGGAAAAACTGATGCTTATCCTAGGTACTGATCTATTTTCTGTAAGCCAGCCAAAGGACCATTGTGTACAAGATAGATGTAATGAGCTGTGCAGTTTAAATAGAACTATATATTGCATCAGATGATCAGAAGGTCAATAATATTAATATACAACTATCACTCCTTCAGGCTTTTCTTTAAAAAGCTTTGTGTAGAAAAAAAAAAATCAAAAAAAAGCAGCATAAATACAATTGTGTGCCAGGTACGCAGTGCAAATAAGAACTGGATAAATCATGTCATGATGAATAAGAACTGCCTCAAATCTCAACATGAAAACAGAAATCAATTGAAGGCAAGTATGCTCAACTTAGTCAGTCCTGAGTAAAAGTTTGGATCCTGTCAGAATAAATGTGCACGTTAAATCCCCACCACTCTGACTTTGAAGAGTTTGGAAATATAGCAAGGATACAGCATTACATATGGTGTTAACTTGATGGTTAGCATGTCTGCCTCAAAACCCAAGTAGGAAAGGGCTTCCACCTAATGGGAAAAATTAGTAAGCACTAATTGAACCAGTCCAGTTATTTTGTTCATGCTTAGTTCACGCTCCAGAGGGAAGGTGGCTTGAGAGCCACTGTGAGCACTTGAATGGAGCCATCTGAAAGTGGCATGGGCCACAGATGGTACTCAGCTTTTCGAAAGATGCAGTCACTCTCTTTCATGCCAAAATATGACCTCAGATCCTAAAAGTAGGTACCCAATTGAAAATGATCTAAGAATATTAGATTTGTAAATCTGAGATAAAACCTGCAGACCTCCCCTCTCCCATACCAAGAACAAATCTCATCCCAATCAGGAACAAGATGGGCTTTCCTGTACACTGGAACTTTTCCTGGAGTTCTTAAAATGCATGTTTAGGAGTGATTTCCAATTTAAAGACCTTCTCAGGAGCATGTATATGTGTCTCATTTTCTACCTACTTAGTAGATCATAAAATCTTGTCATTCCTGTCTAGAAAGAAACTACCACGTTCCCATCACAGCCAAAGCTCAAGGTTTTGTTCTACCGGAGATGGTAGTACTAGAAATTTGCTGTCTTTAAGAGACTGTGCTATTTAATTTCTAACAATGTGGCATATGTAGTGCTAGACACCATGACAATCGGGTTTCGATGTGATAAGTGGCACAGGACATTTAGTAATTAGGTTCAGTGTAGCAGTTGGATTTGGTTTAAGGGCAATATAACTCGAAATCTAAAAAGCAGTATTTAAAATATAGGAGGAATTATTTGCAATTATTATGTTAATACAGACAAGGTGTTTTTCAGCAAGTGTGCTATGATACACGTTACTTTCTGTTAACACTTTTTTGTTGATATAACAGCTGGGTTCATATGAATTGCATGAGGTGATCTTTCAAATCACTGTTTCACAGAAAACAAGCAAACGGGACCTTGTGTGAAATAAAGGCCCACAGGATCAGCTAAGCTCTCTTTCGACCAAGAGGAAAATGCAGGAAGAAAAATTCAAGTGACTTTCTGTTCCTATTTGCTTTCATTAACAGGCACACGTAGGCGTACTGACCTGTTGCTGGAAGGCGGAGCACACTGAAAAAACCAAGAAAAGGAAGGTTACATCCTGAGATGACGATGTACACTAATTGATTAAAAGAATGTTATGTCATTTCTGAATAGGCTTAGTGTCAAATTCATGCTTCCCTCAAACTCTGGCAGCATTAACAGCATGCTGTTGATAATATAACTCGAGGTCTCACTAACTTTGACAGCTCTGCAAGGGTATTTTGGAAGGATTTAGTGGTTTTGAATAACTTATTTCACCTACCCATAAAGAAACACTTTCCTTCAACACAAGCACAAGTGGTTATTTTCTATACTTAATAAGGCCAAGGTAAAGAAAATCCAACTGCATAATTTTAAATATTTTACCTTTACACAAGCCTGGGTTATGCAGAGCACAGAGCCGTATACATACTTTCAGAAGGTAATAATATCTGACAAAATCTCAAGAACTGCCTAACTCACATGTCCCATTTTTCAAGCATGAATACAACATGAAAAAAACAAATAGTTGCAACAGAAGCGTTATTAAGGATAAGAACTCCCCGTCCGATAAGAAGCTGCATCTTCTGCTCATCCCTAGGCACAGAAAAGCAACGGAGTGTCAACAACTTTTGTGCATTTCCTACAGTACTGTGGTATAATATTAAACAATGATTTTTTCTGTCTTATTCTATATTTCTGTATTTTTTCTATATTATTATATATTTCTATATTTCTGTATTTTTTCTAATATAGTGGAAGATCTATGCCTATAAAAGGTCCTGCAACCAATATGCAGGGCCTACCTATTTCTCCTAGAGATTTTCTAACTTGCAGGGTGAGAGTGTGGGAAAAATGGAGAGAGCAAACTGAAGGAATTTAGACTTTTTCCAATATTCTTGGTAAGTTTTTAGATGCCCTTGTACTATGGTGGACTTCTGATAATGTACTAAAGTCTTTTTCTATCCATTACAAAAAATTCCATGCTACTGAGGCTAAAAAGTTAGGCTTAATTTATTTTGTTGTT
>NW_010324941.1:2215-6748 GCF_000700745.2 Antrostomus carolinensis | reverse complement strand
ATTCTGTGATTCTATGATCAGAAGATCAGGGATGTTTCATCCCTGGACAAGTAGGTAATGTTCCCTCCTGACTTTCAGGGCTTTCTGTCCTTTCTGAGGGTTTACCTGGGGATTCCTAAGGAAGAGTAAAGATATCACTGGTCGTGTGATCTAGTCACCTAAAGCGAACGAAAAGGTCTCCAATGCAATCATTGTCAGTTTTTGACAAATGTCATTATTTAAATATAAAGGCACGAAGGAATAGATTTTCAAAGCATTGCCTGGAGGATTGGGTGTATTTCTTTCTTTGTAGTGAGAGGAGTAATAGTACATTTAGACTTTGTCCTGTATTTGGAAGAGCTCAGTAGATGAGATCTGAGGGCATGCGAGTTTAGAAAACTTTGCTTTAGGAAATCCAGATTGAACCTTAAAAGCTGTGCAGAACCCTCAAAGCCTGGCCTGCAAATTCACTTTCCTTGTAATTTTCAAGGTGAGCAGAAGGTTGTTTGCTCACAGGCTTTTCATGAATGTTGAAGGGAAATCATGAGAACAATCAGCTCTCCTGCAGGTTTGGATTTCTTTTTGTAACAGTCCATGTAAGGAGGTGTGTACGCACAAGCTAGACGTAGCTTTAGGGCTGCTGTTAAATTGCTGGTGTATCTGCAGTTGCATTACAACCAGGTAGCTCTGGTTTATGTGCAGCACTTTTGGTTGTAGGAGTAACGTATAAAAATGGTACTTACTCTTTCTGGAAGTAAGGGCTAGATGGCAAGTGGCTGGACTATGAGTTTGGGTTTGAGGTGGGGGGAGTTGTGGAAGTCATAGAAAACCTATCCTCTTTCTTATGAACTGTTTTCACCTCAGGATTGCTCTTAAATTATTATGCAAACAACTGAGCAATGTTTTTTAGCCAGCTGCATTAGCCATTTTATTTGAAGCATGTGTGCCATTGCTAGTCTGTCAGCACTTTCAGACATCAGTGAGCTCTCTTGGTCTGCCTTTGGTTAGGAGTGATGCTGAGTACTGCCTCTTCTCCTTCTGTTTAAAGCAGAGCTGCTGTAATGCAGGTCCTCCTTATTTGCTAAGTCAGACAGAAAAACAAAATAGAATCACAGAACCGTAGTGGTTGGAAAAGACCTTTAATATCATTGAGTCCAACCATAAACCCAACACTGCCAATTCCACCTCTAACCCATGTCCCTGAGCACCTCATCTCCCATCTGGTAAATCCCACCAGGTGGTGACTCCACCGCCTCCCTGGGCAGCCTGTTCCAATACTTGACAGCCCTTTGGTCAAGAAGTTTTTCCTCAGATCCAACCTAAACCTCCCCTGGCACAACTTGAGGCCATTTCCTCTCATTCTATCGCTTGTTAGCTGGGAGAAGAGACTGACCCCACCTCTCTCCACTCTCCTTTCAGGTAGTTGTAGAGAGTGAGAAGGTCTCCCCTCAGCCTCCTTTTCTCCAGGCTCAACAACCCAGCTCCTGTGCCTAGAAGTCAGCAGCACCCCCAGTGTGAGTGCTGTGTGGGATGGATGTATCCACTCGCTCCCAGTAAAGGCTGTGAGGAGGTTGTTTCTGTGTGAAAGATGTTTCTGCTGGAAAGGTAAGAAGTTTGTGTGTACAGTCAGTACGCTTGGCTTTCGTGCCAGTGAAATGTGTAGCACTGCAGAGGAGTCCTTTGGCTGTTCTTTCGAGGTATGGATTAAGATTTTTAAAAAATATGAATTAGAAAAGATCACAGAATCCCAGAATTGCCTGGATTGGAAAAAACCTTTCAGATCACCAAGTCCAACCATGAACCCAACACTGACAAGTCCCCTATGACTAACCCATGTCCCTCAGCACTGTGTCTACACCACTCTTGAATCCCTCCAGGGATGGGGACTCCACCACTGCCCTGGCCAACCCCTTCCAATGCCTCAAAACCCTTTCAGCAAAGAAATTCTTCCTCACATCCCATCTCAACTGCCCTTGGCACAACTGGAGCCCATTTCCTCTTGTCCTGTCACTTGTTCCTTGGTTGAACAGACCGAATTTTCAAACGCATGAGGTCTTTGCACTTACCTGGTGAAAATCTGTGTTACAGAGAATCAGGGTAAAGAGGTGATGAAATCCTTGGGAGTAAACAAATAAAAAACTGTCTAGGCATATGGTAGTCCTGTGTGTAAATCAGAGATTGTTTATTGTGAGGTTATAGCCTCCAAGCAGCTGCTCACAATGACTTGTTGTACCAGTTCTACAAGATTTTCTGAGAGAAAAATCAAGATATGAAGCTTACTGTTTGCTTGCCAATGTTTGTTTCACACAGGAGTCCTGCATCTTTGCACCCTGTCCTGGGAGTCCTTTTGCTTTGAGAAGGAGCTTTCATTCTCTTGATCAGGAACAAACCCAACTCAAGTCCAAAATAAAGGAGTGGTGGGGAGGGGAAATGAACTTTCTCTCAATTTTTGTTTTCCTTTCAGAAGCTGGGAGTTAGGAAGAAGGGAGAAATGCTAGAAATTGAGAGGTGGTAAGAATGGACTTTAGAGCACGTGTTTGGCTCTAATAATTCTCATACACCCATGCATCTCTCTCCTTTTATTAGCAGCCTTCCATGAATTGTGGAGATTAGCACTAGTCATGTGGAAGTGTTTAAAAATTCAAGCAGTGACAATAGGAAGAGTCAGACAGTAATGAAATAAGTGCAGCAAAATTACAAAGACAGCAGCTATTCATTAATAAATTAGAACCTTGCAGGGTTTTTTAAAACTGAAGGCATCTAACTTGGAAATCATATTCTTCTGGATGCAAGTTTATAATTTCCCTTTCACCTCGTTTGGGGGAAAAAAAAATGAATCCCTTTTTAGTCATAGACCAAATCATGTGTTAATACTCCTCACTGCACATTTGGAAGGAAACGAAGTGTGAGGAGTGAGAGCCACAGCTGCCTCCAAGGGACAGGTGGGGAGCTGCAGGCTGTAACCCTGGACATGGAGCTATGAAGGTGGGGTGAGAAAGAGGACGTAGAGCAAGTCCTGGCATGCAGTGCCTTTCTCATGCTCTCCGCTTACTCAAAACACTAGTGTCCTATATGAGATAGCCAAAATGTGATGTAAGAAGGGTCTAGCTAAAGCATATGTGTAGTGGGTTGACCTTGGCTGAATACCAGGTGCCCACCAAGCTGCTCTGTCACCACCCTCCTCAGCAGGAGTGTGGTGGGTTGACCTTGCCTGAATGCCAGGTGCCCACCAAGCCACTCTATCACCCCCCTCCTCAGCAGGATGAGGAGGGGAAAAAATAAGATGGAACAAAAACCCCAAAGTCATGGGTCGAGACAAAAGGCAGTTTAATAGAAAAAAACCCAAAGCTTTGCGCACAGAAGCAAAAGAACAAAATATTTATTCTCTACTTCCCAGGTAATATTTGGCCACTTCCTGGGAAACAGGGCTTTGTACACATAGCGGTTACCCCAGAGGACACACATCAATAACGAATGCTCTCCCTTCCCCCCCTGTTCTCCTTGCTTTTATTTCTGAGCAGATGTCATATGCTATGGAATATCCCTTTGGTCAGTCTGGGTCAGCTGTCCTGGCTGTGTCACCTCCCAAGACCTTCTCCACCCCCAGCCTACTGGGGGAAGAAATGTTGGAGAGCCAGCCTTGATGCTGTGCTGGCACTGCTGAGCAGGAACCAAAACACTGGGGTGTTATCAACACCCTTCTAGCTACTGATACAAAACCCAGAACCCTGAGGGCTGCTGTGGGGAAAATTAACTCCATCTCAGCCAGACCCCATACAATCTGTTACACTCAGGTAATTTTGGTGGTGTTACCGGAGGTTTGGTATGGTGTTTCCTTGATGCTCAACTCTGTACCTTGGTGTAGGATGCTTTGCATAGGATTCCCTGGCACAGGGCTGGTTGTTTGGCAGGGGATATCCCTACCTCCCCCTCCTTTTCAGGCCACTGCACTGAGAACACCACCCAGATCTGTGTGCTCATGTTTTCCATTTAAAAGTGTTCAGGGTGTCTGAAGCAAAGGGCCACCCAGCACTTCCAGCCAGCAGCTGCAGTTGTGGGTCTCGCCTTGGCAAGAGCAGAGCATGTTCTCACTTATCTGCATGAAACATGGGTGGCCGTGGGTCCCTCGGGGAGGCGTGCTGGCTCGCTGTCTGGAGGTGGCCGCTCTTGTCTGCCTTTGCAGATGGGCTGCTCAAAATAGTTTTCTTCTGCTTCCTGCATCTGCGGAGTTGCATGTGTTCAGTGGTCTTGAAAAACATCATATGGGAGGAAAACTTTTGAATCTGGTGCTGTGATATAGAGGGACCAGCTTGTTGAGGAACACTTCTCTTTAAGAAGTTTTTATTCAATAAAATCCCTTGTTCCTTTCTCCATCCCCTGTCCCTTTTGCTCCCTCCTCTTTCCCCGCTGAGGACTAAGCTTTGGACCAAGCTGTGTCTAGCTTTGGAACCCTCAACACAGGAATGATGTGTACCTGTTGGAGCATGTCCAGAGGAGGCCACCAGGATGATGCGAGGGCTGGAGCAGCTCTGCTGTGAGGACAGGCTGAGAGAG
>NW_010324941.1:1445-1933 GCF_000700745.2 Antrostomus carolinensis | reverse complement strand
AGGCTTTGAGCAACCTGGTCTAGTGGAAGGTGTCCCTGCAGATGGCAGGGGGGGTTGGAACTGGATGATCTTTAAGGTCCCTTCCTACCCAAACCATTCCATGATTCTATGCTCTAGTAAAGATGTCCCTGCTCACTGCAGGGTGGTTGGGCTAGATGACCTTTGAGGGTCCCTTCCAACCCAAACCAGTGTGTGATTCTATGACTGCAGGTGACTTCTGCATATGTTTTGCCTGCATTTTTCTGATCAGCGCTCTGAAGGCTAGCTCCCCTGATCTTCTGTACAAAAATACCATTTCTTATTAATTTCTTATGAACTGAACTTATTAACCTGCCTTTCATTTTGTGTAAACTGTAATTAAAACGTATGAAGAGTTTGACTTGCAGTGTGACCTTCTGGGGCTGTTGTTGTGTCTGCCTTAGCAGCACAGAGCAAGAGCAGCCTGAAACATGGATTTTTATTATTTTAAAGGAAGACTCAGGTCATTT
>NW_010324941.1:0-1368 GCF_000700745.2 Antrostomus carolinensis | reverse complement strand
GAATGCCTTTTCCTTCAGGCAAGATTTGTGCAGCCGTGGCAGGTACCAGTGTAAGACCTCTGGCTGGAAATGCAAAGAATAAGTTCAGATCCCAGTCAGCTCTAGCAAAGTCATCATGTTCCTGGTCTCTAAACAGCTATTTTATGAGATGAAGTTTGAAATTTAAATTATTTTTTGGGGATATTGGTGAAGAAGGTAGAGGAGGGTGACATCATTGCCCTTAGTGCCATGATATAGTAATTGGAGTTGGATCAGGGGTTGGACTTGATGATCTTGGAGGTCTTTTCCAACCCAATCTATTCTATGATTCTATGATCATTTGTGACCTTACTTGAAACTTTCCTACAGCAAAGTGAAAATTGTTGTTGTTCCGTGTAAGCCATGAGGAGCGGTTTAGCGGGAGCGCAGGCAGGCTGCTGGATTTCGGAGATCTGAGAGAGCCCAGGGGAAACCGGGTCACCGGGGGCGCCGTGCGGGTTGATTTCTGCACTTTTAGCTATTACCTTGGCATTTCTTCACTTGGATTCAATGATCTTCAAGGTCTTCTCCAACCAAAACGATTTTATGATTCTATGATTTTGAACATTTCATTCTTAGGTCAGTATAGTTATTGTAATAATTGAGCGTGACTGTAGATAAAGCTTTGATAAAAGCCTTTTTCTGCCTTTTATAGATGTCCAAAGGCACTGCTGACATCAGAGAGTCACTGCTCAGCTTACTGGCAATTTTTCCCCCAAAACCTAGACCAAGATGGCCAACTTGAAAATTATAATTTGCCAGCAGTACTTGCAGGGGGCTTTGCTTATGTAATGTGTTTGGGTTTTTTAATTGTTTGGGTTTGGAGGTTTTTTTGGTGGGTGGGTTATTTATTTTTAAATTTCAAACTACATTTCTGTTATAATATGATCAACTATGGCTCTTAGCTTTTATTTTTTTAGTACTAACTTTCTAACCATTTTTTGGGGGGAGGAAAATACTGAAGGCAGAATCTGAGTGTATTGTATGGCTGAACCTTCCTCCAGTGCTGAGTTGCGAGAATTATTTTAAATACCACAACTTTGAAGCAAGCTTGATTATTGCCACCTCTGACTGTGATGCAGGTAGATCAGAAGATCACAATTTCCACTATTTTAATTTAGTAATTCAGAGGTGACTTTTTTTTTTCCTTTTTACAGGGTTTTACCCACAATCTGCTTTTTGCAACCTTTTTGAAGGTAAGGCGCCGTGTAGTTGCCGTCTTAATCTCATGCCCAGGGTCCTACTTTAATCTCCCTATTTCCCAGGTTTTAAAAGCAAGGCTGATGTTTTGTTGATTAGTGGGGGAGGAGGATATATATAGATATCTATCTATCTATCTATCTATCTATC
>NW_010324940.1:0-10378 GCF_000700745.2 Antrostomus carolinensis | reverse complement strand
AATATATATATATATATATATCTCCTAGTGCTGGTCTTAGAGTGTCCTCTCCCATCAAGCAATTTCTGAAAGTAGTTTCAAGAGGAAACTGAATTATCAGAGACTGTTCTCAAGAGAGTAAAAGGGGTTGTGTTAATTTTGCATGGGGGCAGGGAGGAAGTCTTCCCTAAGTAACTGTAAAACCTGCTGAGTAGGATGACCTTCATTTTATATTGCATAATGTTCTGGGCATGGACTAGCTTTTCCAGAGATAGCTATTCATCTGCTTAACCTCAGAATGCGATAAAATTCTCCTCCCCCCTAAAAATTTCCTTGCTCTTGCACCCACACTCTGACCAGGGTAGCATCACAAAATCCAGATAAAACAAGCAATTTCTCTAAGTGCTTCAGGGTGGTTTGAATGAGACCCATACTTTTTCCAAGCAGCAGTAAATCAGCCAGGGGATACTATGCCAATGCCTAGCAGGCAGAAAAACTGTAGATTTAAAAGCAGTTCAGTGCATTTTAATGTCTTCAAAAAGCACAGAAAACACTGCCTTCTGCAGTCCTGTGTCAGAGAAATATGTACAATGCCCTTCTTTCTGGAAGTCCCAGAGAAAGAAGGTAACACAGTAAAACTAACACAATACAAGAAGTGCCTGGTCCTCTCCCAGGATTAAGCACCATCAAGAGAAGCCTCCATGCAGCATTTCCAAGTTTGAGGTATTTGTCACCTCTTCTTCCCTCAACCTTTTTAGCAGAGCTTCATGACCTTAGGAAAGTGCAGATTGATTCAACCAAGATATCTTTGATCTGGACTAGTTCTCAATAACAGTAAAGATGTAAGGCAGCATGGGTTTCAGCACAGAACTATTACCCAGTCACCCAGTCAGATTTTACTAACACCATACTCAGTTACTTTAGGTGTGCCAATGCAGACTACAGGTACAGTTTCTACAGCAGTATAGTTCTGCTCAATCCAGATATTAATAGATCTCTTACTCATGCTTGAAATAACCTTCCTAAAGTTTCAGAGATAGGTCAACAGAGGGAAAAAAAAAAAAAAAAGGAAGCAGTACAGAAGGTCACATCTTTCTATCATCCCTCTTTTTCAGATTTTCCTTCCCCAATTATAAACAGTTAGTACTTGAAAGTTAGCAACTCTTGTACAGCTCTAGACTCAAAAGTATCCCTTACTGACCTCTTAGGGGATCCTGACCTTCTTTTTCATGTCTGCTCTGAGGTGAAAGTCATAAACAACATCAGACTGAAACTTGTCGTTATTGCAGCTGTCTCAATTGTGAGGAACCACTCACAGAACACAGTTTTCAGCTTCAGTTTCTACATTAAATTTTACCAAAGAAAGTTATTAGCTTCAGCTGTCAAGCTTTCTGATCTTCAATCCTACATAAACAGATTCTAACAGTATAGCTTTCAGAGGAAATGAAAATTACTTGTATAGAATCTTTTCTTTCTTTGAAATCTTTTCAAAGAGATTTTGTGTTGTCCTTGGTAATAATGAATTAGACATGTTTGACCCACTTTGCAGTCTGGGATATTTCAGGTATAGGATGCTGCTGCACATCAGGACTCAAATGATCCCTAGCCAACTTTGGAAAAAGCAGATCTCTGTTTCTGTGAAGTATTAGTTTTTCCCAAGCATAACTAACACATGTGCTTTCCATTAGGAATTACAAGAAATAAAAAGGGACCATTTAAATAAATTATAACAGGCTAAAAAAAAAAAAAGAAAAACACAACAGAAAAGATCTCAGACCAGTGCACTGATTGGGGAAGGAAGGAAGAACTAACAGGCCATCTTCTTCAAGAGAGCCCATCAACTATTTGGTACAAATTGTGCTTTTCTTTGTTAAAAAAACAAACAAAATACATTATATAACCTGTGAATACTCTCTGAACTGTAGTTATAACTTCCACAAAAACACTTTCTTCACAAAAAAAAAAAAAAAAAGCAGATCAATAAATCTTGTTTAAGTCAATCCTGAAATGCTACTGTTCACACATCCCTCTAACCCCAAGACACTCTGGAAACCTTTGTGTATCTTCAAGGGGAAAAAAAAAAAAATTACCCCAATTGTGGTCTTGGGATATGCTTTGATTCTGATCATTGGCTAAAACCACACAGATAATCACATAGTTAATACTAGAGTTTTATCTTGTAGATTTCTCTTTATATTGGTGCATTTCTCAGAATATTCACCTAATTTGGAGCAATTAGAGTATAAAGCCACACGTTCTTCTGTTTACTCTGACACTTGCAGACATATGAGAACTCCTATCAATCATAACTGACATGATGATGCTAACAAGTATCCTCTGTAACTAGATTTGTTAAAATTCACAGAGCAGAAATCTTCCAAGGTGGCTGCAGGTGCCCACTGAATACATTGGTTTTTGTACACTTAAATGGATGTTCATTCTGCTTGCTCATTTTAATCTGATAGAAGTATCTTAGCTAGAAACACCTTAACAATTTTATCAGCTTAACTGTCCAGTAAGAAGTATAACCTAGCACATTACTAGAGCACAAAGAATTATAAAAGCATTGAATATGTGCCTGTGCACCTGCATATGTGCCCATGTGGAGAGTGATAAATTGGCATTAAACCAAGCCCCAAAATAACTTTTTCTTTTCAGAAAGATGCATCTTCATATATCTGAGCATGTAAGTGAATGGCTCCTATAAATCTTCAGTAAAAATATAAAAAACATAATGAAATATCTTAGAATTGACAAGGATGCAAATCATAATTCATCTTACTCCAATGATTTCTAGGGATTTATTTGTGACAGTATTTTTAAAGATGTATCCTAATGAACAAGAGATTTTTTTCTCATAAAGTCTCTTCTTAGGTTGCCTTATGAAATAAATTGTTCACCAGTGAAATACCCCTTGTAGTCTAGAATTCTACACCATCACAAATGGAAGCAGATGGCTGCTTTGATTTACTTTCTTATATTCAGCTGTCTTGCCCCTCATTTAATACAGAGACATATTAAGAAGATTAGGAAAATAGATTCAATTTGCTATGTGCCAATCAGTATTACAGAAGGTAGTGTGTTATTTGTGATCATAAATAGAAAATAGCACAAGTTAATTGCAAAACTAGATATCAAAAATCACTACAAATCAGCTTTAACTATCTCCATTTCTCATTATTTCACAATGGCTTTAACAACCTTTACACTCATCTCACTGAACCAGAAAACCTGATTAGGGGCACTAAGCAAATTGAGTAACAGTTCCCAGGAACTGATTACATGCATTTTGCTAAGTGATTATCAAGTCTTATCTACTGATAATGTCTTTCTCATCTCCCTTCTTCAGAATACCAGCTCCCTATATGTGGGAAATATTCCATTGGTTTTATCTAAGATATAATGAACTGAATATTAATTGATATAATTCTCAGTGGTCTAAGGAAAAAATGTTTCTTTGCCAATTTTCCCACTCAGACTTTGTGTTTATAAAGTATACAGTGTAGATTCCACTGATGGATACTTATTTCTAATTAAACATAACATGACATATTTGGTTTAGGATCATTTTAAAAAAAAAGATTTTTCAAGGTTTTAAAGATACAGTTTTGAACTGGACTTTTCCTCAGCAGTATCATCATCAAACCTCCCTCAACAATTCAACCCACCCCACCCCTGCCAAAAGAAACCCCACACCAAACTAAAAATAAAATATCCCACCAAAACCAACTAAACAAAAAACAAAAGAGCATTTGATTATTAAACTAAACAATTCAATTCTAAGAGACACAAAGATGCAAAAATTAAATAATTTACAAGAAAGATTGACCTTCCCACATGCAGAGTTTTTAGCATTTGGTCAAAGATTTTCTCCCAGAAATGCAGAGGAAACAGAACGAGTAACAGGTGCTCTTCACAGCTGTAAAGTTCTTGCACAGCTGGTGGACAAGACTCTACATTGCATCAGTATTTGGGTAGGAATTCAAAGTAGTTACATCATATCAAAATAAAAACTGGCAAGTACTTATTCCTTGTTCGTTGTTCATTTATTTTTCATATTAATTCAATAATGAACTGAAGAAAACCAAGGGTTTCCAATTTCTGTACCACAACACACTAGGGAAGGGTCCCAAGGGTGGGAAATGTTCCTTGACAATGAAATGTTATCATGCCCAGCTATACAAAACAGCTATGGAAGTCACTTAGGATCCTTGCAAAAGCATATAGATGTCTCAGGAAGGACATCTGCCTTTCCATATCCTCCATCTACATCTCCTTTGGAAAGAACAATAATATACTGAAATAAAATAGTTGTGTATATAATTATTCGCATATAAGATTTTTGTATACAGATTTATATAGAACATTTCTTAAAGAATTTCCAATAATCTCAACTCTCAACATGTGAAAACCCAATTTAAATCATCTGGATTCATTTTGCCCCTGCTAATGTAAGCCTTAAGCATATGATTATTCACATATTTAAGTAATAATGATAACAATCAGAGAAGACTTGACTCTGCTTATACTATAAAAAAGGACTTATCTGCAAAACATTCTCTACTCCCGCTACCTGCAGATAAACAGTTAAAAACTTGTATGATTAGATGTTCAAAACCAGATTGTTTTGAAATATTGTAACCTCATTAATTTTCTGATTTTTTTTGTATAGACATCAAAAACACTGACAATCCAATCAAAGAATTAATTATTTTGTTAGTGCTTGCTTAGATAATCATTCTGTATCCTGTATCCAGATAACTGAGTCAGGTTTTTGACAAATTACTTATTGTTCCTTTATCTCATTTGTTCTGAGATATAAATATTTTGTGTATTTTAATGTAATAAATTTCATACAAATAGCAAAACAGTTTAGGATTATAGGTACTTATTAGTTAGTCATTTTTAGTTCATTCTTCATTATACTTCTAATTTTAAACAGGCAAAAACAAATTAAAAGAAAAAATAATAAGAAAATAAATAATTTTGTTGTGTAACCTACTTTAAAAAAATCTTTACTATCGTTTTGAAACTGAAAACTTTTCCTATGATATTTTCTTGAAGTTACTAATTACCAAAAAATTCACTGGAACATTATGGGATTGAAAGTGAGGAGGAAACAGTAGAGAGATCACTATCAGCATGAAACTCTGTTATCAAGATGAAACTTACAGAAAACGGGTGATTTTTTTAAAGGAACTGTGTTTATTTCAGAAGCTGGCTGAACGTAAACACCCACAGAGCCATCCAGGTACACTAACTCCAGTGGCACCAATTGCCTTGAGATGTGTGACTTTGTGAAACTAAATGGTTACTGAAAAATATTGTAAAAAGCCTTCAAACAGCTTGGGTAGCTAACATTGCTGAATCTGTTCATTAATATAATCTTCCTTTCATCTCTCAACACAGAAACACTCTGTGTTATAAAAAACACTGTCCAATTATTGCAAATCAGAACAGTTCCTCTCAGGTTTAAATAAGTCTTACTACACTTAACTGTGAAATAGAACAATATTCCTGTTCTATTGCTTTCTGTATATTCCTGGGACACTCCCTGGCAGGACTAACAGGTCTGTACCGAAAGCACCGAATTCAGGCGAGTTAGAACAGCAGCAAGTGGATTGACAGAAACTAGAGTTAGCCCTGCTGAGGAAGACATTGCGGTAGTCTGTGATACAGGGAGGGAAGGAAAGGGGAGATTAAATCAGTCATATGAGTTTAATTAAACATATTTTAGTTTCATTGTTTAGACCTTAAAGGATGAGTCCTGAAGTAATTCTTGGTGGGGAAGCAGATGCAGTTTGGAAAGCAATGTGCTCAGAGCAAAATCTCTTAAATCCTCACTTTACAAGCAAAGACATCCAGGAGAGATAAAAGGTTATCTTAAATTGCCAACTTTTGATTGCAATTACAAAGATTATTTCTGGCTGTCCCTTTCAATAGGCATGAAGCCACAGAAGGATGCTACTTTCCAAGTTTCTGTAGCTGACAGCCAGTTCCTCATGACAATACAGTCATGCTTCTTATTCACCACTGCCCTGAGAGTCAACTAAAGCTCTAAGTCAGGCTTTTGTGGTTAGGAATTCAGAAAAGTGTAGAGACACAGAGTGAGAGGTGACAGGAAGATGAAGAGCTGAGAAGAGAAGAACATAGGAGAGAGAGGAATTAACAGCAAAAGATAAGTTAAAGCTGAAAGCAATTAAGTATAACACGTGTTGAGTTGCAAGGGAGCAAAGAAAGGGTAGTAATAAGTTTGTGGTTGTTTTGTGGGGTTTTTGTTTTGTTTGGGGTTTTTTTGTTTTTGTTTTTTGGGGGGTGTTTTTTGTTTGGTTGGTTTTTTAAGCTTATTTATACTGTTTGAATGCTTTTGGCTGACAACAATCTTCAACACTGCAGAAATCCACACAAGGCATTTCTTTCTTGCACAAGATTTGCTGGACTTGGAAAGTATAGAAATTTTTCTTAAGATCCTTATAATAACGAACAGAAGAATTTAAATTATTGCATCACATATCTACTATAGACTTCTGAAGATTCTAAATTTTATCACTTTTTAACTATCTACTGTAGTGTTTATTAAAATTTCTGCTAAAAATTCCACTGCTTAGCATCCATGGAACCAGTGTGCATTAAGCAAAAGATGATGAAAAATAAAGTCATGAAATGTTTAGCAATCCATCCTTTTTGAGCAATTACATTTCAAGCACCTGCATGCTTTGGTATCTAATTAGATTTCCTAAAATGTCTTTCCTACTGATGTAATTTGGATGTTTCATAGGAGTTTCAAAGTTTGCTGCAATTGTTCAAGTTAATGTGCTGTTCAAAAACTGGCATGACAGACAGGTCAGGGAAAGTCTGTTTACATTACATGGCTTTCAACGTTAATGACTTATGTTAGTAATAATAAATATGCTAAGTAGCTTTTATGATTCTCTAGCTTGGAAAAATTATACTAATTTATGGTTCTCTAAACACATGTTACAATAAGCAGTGTATTCTTGCAGTACATAAGGGGAAGCTTTATCTGTGGTCCCTCTAACTACTGGTAGATTACTGGTATTTATTTGCATTACCTTGCCTTCTGTGGCCACAAGTGTTGATGCTGATATACTCCCACACAAGCAGACTTGTTGAAAAGCCCAGTTTTGCAAGTGTGTTTACATTTTTCAAGTATTAAGATGGGCATGTTAGGACCTACTACTTTTTCATTCCACTCCCACCCATCCCACGTCATTCTCATTGATTGAAGCTGAGCTACTTCAGTCCTACCTACCCAATACATCATTATGGGCAGCAGTTATATAGCCCGCAGGTAGATCTTTACAACCTTTAATTTCTTGCAAATTTTTAAACCACAAGCCCTGTGGGACAGGGACTCTTATTTACCACATGTTTTTCTCAGAGCTAGCTGAGGCTTTTTGACACCATGGCAATATTTAACCACAAACTACGTCAGTCAGCACTGCAGCCATCTTGACTCCTCAGTTAATGCTGGGGATTCCAAGCCTGCGATTAATATGTTTCCAAAAGCAAAAAAGAGCACAGCTTAGACTCATTTCAGTTTCCTAAATCATGAAAAGAAATAATGTAGGGCACATTTTTTTGCCTTTTTTTCTTGTTTTATCTTTCTCAATCCCTTGCAGAATAGCAGAAATTAAAATCTGATTTACAAGATTCTTTATTCTTTTGTCTTGTCAGACTTATTGCATCCATACAATTCCCCTAGTAGATTAAGAAGCCTCAGAGGCTATTGCTCAGATTAAGCAGTAGCTCTTACTGTAAGCTTCTTATTCTCAATGTTTCCATCTTCTAATCTACCCACATGATTAAACAATAAGTATATTATATCTTTCAGTACATCTGTCGGTTCAGGTCCCATTGCTCTCAGCCTATTTCTGACATTGCCCATTGCAACAAGACTTGCTATCTGTCCTTCATATAGGCAGTGCATTTAGTCCAATTTTCAAGCATTCTAGAAAATTGTCATATTCGGTGATGCCTATTTTATTTCATACGCTGCTTGTAAAAATAAGGACATTTGCTGCCACTTTCTGCCATCTTTCAGTACAAAAGGTTTATAATGAGGTACCAGGCAATCCCATTACTTAAATTACAAGTGACACTAGGTGAGTCTATTCAGCCAAGCAGAATACCCTACCTTAAAAAATTCTATCAATCTTCTTCTGAAATATAATGTGACCATTAATTTTAAAGCAGTCTGCTGCCATGGGAAATAGGCATGATCCCACCCACAAACTTTCAAAAGTTTCCAAAAAAAGGCTAGACTGATGAAATACTATTACAAATTTTACTGAAAGAAGACAGTTCAGCACCTCAGATAATTAAAAAAAATAAAATACTGTTAAGTGTGATGCATTTGTATTTTTCCCCTTTATGGCTGGATCCTCAACAGCTAGATCAGAAAATTAAATAAGAACTAATACAAAGAGGCATACCTAGGAAACATTTTGTTGTGGAATGGAAGAATTTTTTATTTTTTTTTAACTTGGAACACATCTGTCTGACAACAATAAAGATTTATTTCCTATTGTTAGCAACTTATTTTGGGCATTTTGTATTGCTGATGTTCATTAAAATATTAAAATAAACTTGAGACTTTAGAATATGCCAGAATCCTAAAACTTACAGCATCTTCAAAAACAACATTCTTCTGCTCAAATTTTATAAAGTTCAGGCCTAGTCCTCCAGAGCATGGAGGGTTTCTTTTGATCTGGTGATTTGGATTAGGTTGCCAAAAAATAAAAGACAGATCTGAAAGGGACCAAAATATATTTGTCACAGCAAATAAGGCTTCAGCAAGTAGTATTTGGCTACTACTCATCATTCCTCCAGCTCTGAGAAGGCCTCGCCTCTCCATTGCTGTCAGTGACTCAGTAAAGCCAGAAGCTAGGCAGCAATTTCCAATAAAAAGGGAATGGAGGGAGTGGGAGGGAAAAAAACCACCAAAAACCAAAACCACACCTTAACACTTGGTACTTAACTAAACCAGCTGAATGACACCCCAAGCAGAAACAGCAACTTCTGTTACAGTCATGCCAGAATAGTGTACGTACTTTCCTGTGCAGAAAAGAGTGATAGTAATTAATCCTACCCAGAAAGTACTAGAACTACACCAGCCTTCTAGTTTCAGAGTGTGTGTGTGTGGTGGGGCCAGGAGGGGGATATTATTTACATGCAAAACATTTCAGTCCAGTAAGACCTTTGATAAAAGAGGTGAGTAGGAAGTGTTGTAGCAACTGTATTCACCTCTTGTCAATTCTACAAGGATCAAAAGATCTAACAAAACAATAATCTCATTAGAAAAGCCAAGAAAATGAGCCTTAAGCAGCTGTTGGTTATCTATCAGAAAACAGTAGCATTTCAGACTTCCTTGACATAACAAAAAAAATAAAAGGACAAAAAGGAAAAAAAAAAAAAAACAAAAAACAACCTTCTACAGCACAACTATAGCCAAACAATATAAGCATTCAGCATTTTGCATATTAGTCTTTTGAGTCTTAAATTTCTTCCTGTGTCAGATAACTCTGTTACCAAGAAACATTCTTTATTTCCATTTAAGCTTCTCTTCATTTAAATCAAAAGCTCGAATGTGCATTTCCCTTCCAACTCCTTCTACTGCCTGCTTTTCCAGAAGCAGGGTAGCAGCCACTGCTTGGCCTTTTATCTCAGGTGAATTGGAAGAGCATAAACAGTGTCCTGATGTAGTTGGAACAACTCTATTATAATGACCATTTTTAACTCTGCACGTACTCTTTTCTGAGTCCTGGGAAGTCTGTGGTATGTTCATCCTCTATCCAGCACCTCTCAAAACCGCCAGAGCAGAAGTTGGGATTTACTTTTGCAAGAAAAATCCAGCCAAAAGACTGCAGTCAAACACCAACAAGAATAAGTGGGAAGAACAGTAGTAGTCCAGGTAAACCAGGACATATGGAGACTAGATCGAAGCAGGAGGACTGAATTTTTGAGTTATAATAGATTGTGAAAAGTGAGAAAACTCCACAGTGGCTAATGAAAAAAAGAGAGGTGTTCTGGGGAAAGGAGGTAAGGGAAAAATAAAGAGGGTACATCCACTTCAGTATTCCCAAACCATTAATCCCATGTGCCACCCAATTGCTCCAGACACAGAGCTCCTCACAGCATACAGTCCCCACAATTATTACTCCAGACCATCATCTCTCACCTTATCCCATCTCAGAGCAGCCCTTCTTCACTCCTGCTCTCAGTCCTTCCACTGTCAGTCCCAGACACAGGATACCCTTTCTGAAATCTGTCCACACAGGCCTCTGAAAGTAGAGTTGTGGAACTGGGGTGGGGGGTGTGAAAAGAGAAATTACCTTATACAAAAACACTACTATTTTTCTTTTTCTGGAGTTGGGGG
>NW_010324939.1:0-14234 GCF_000700745.2 Antrostomus carolinensis | reverse complement strand
ATGATTCTATGATTCTATGATTCTATGTTCTGTAAAAATAATGAACTCTTAATAAAAGGAAATTTTACTGCAGCACTTCACTTTTAAATCTTTCTTAAATTGAAAAAGATGACTGAAAGTTTGTTAATTACAGGTCATACACACCAGTGATTATAAATTAACTGCTTTCTTTTCTGAAAGTTTTGTTAATAATAAAATAATGACTCAGTGAGTGTTGAGTCCCTATTGATTCCCCACAGCTGGATCCAATAGAGAAGTCTGCAACTTCTACAATATTTTGCTACTTGCTACTTTACTGGTTCATGTCTCTCAAAGTAGACTCATAGTCAGCTACTTTATGCCATAGTGTGCTCTCAACCAGTGTGTGTGTGTGTGTTTGTGTGTGTGTGTGTTTGTGTGTGTGTGTGTGTGTGTGTGTGTGTGCGCATCAGTAGATGTGTATAGCTTTGACACTGCATTAGCTAAAAACCATGTAAGAAGACAGAGAACCACCACCAACTATATCATTTCCTTCTAGATGAAATAATTTCTTCTCAAGTTGTATAAGAGACAGAATTATCTGATAATGATGCTGGAGAAGAGAAAAGAGAATAGTAACCACAATTGATCAAATACAGTGTGCTGTTGAGATCACTGCTTAGACAAAATTTATTTGGGTTTTTTTAAGTATTCAGAATAATATTCAGAATAACTCATCTCATTTTTACCTGGTTACTCCACCCTCTTCTGCATATTGTCCACATCAAGTAATGATAACTATTCTTGGGCTATGTGAATTTGCATTTAGCTTTACACAACTTTCTTAACACACAGACAGTGGGTCAGGGCTGTAGATTTTGCCAACACAGAAAAGATAGAAATTTTAACATGTTTTTTTTGGAAGAAAGAAGGTGTCACCTTTGAACAATATTCTGTAGAGCTTGCAATTATTGTTGGTTTTATGTGGGTATTTTATCCTTGTAATATTCTCTTTTTTATAATCTAATTTTTTGGAACAATTAAGTTGCCAGATTTTGTTGTTGTTTTGGGGGGTTTTTTTGTATCACATTCTAATGGACTAGTGTAAATGTCTATAAATTGGCAATGTTTCACCTCCAGGCAAAACCAAGATTTTTAGGGTCAGAGTGCACTTAAAATGTGAAGTAAGTCAGGGAAAGAAACAGACAGGTTCCCATGGAAATGTTCAGATCATTGTTCATGTCGTTGAGGGGTTCTAGGCTGAGCCACAGAAGTTGTAAAAATTAGTACAACTCTGATCACTCTCCCTCCTGTCCTTTTCAGTGCTCTCCTGAAGGCTTATGTTCAAAAGCGGTTGTACTGAAATTTTGGAATTATACTTCCCTTTCTGTCTTATGTTAAGTTTATGAGCAGGCAGTGTTGATAATGATGATGATGATCTTGAAGTCTCTGGAATCCGTTTTTCTGCCTCTTACTGATCTATCCAGATACAAGATCTCAAAGGTTCTTCCCTTTTTCTTTCAACTGCCAGTAGATCAGGCTTCTGATCTCATTGTTTGTGATGTCTAGGAAGGGAATATTGGCCACACAGATCATAGTGAAGGGCAATGTTGATGCTATCTGTGGTTTACACATTGTGCCAAATGTATTAGGGCATTATGTTTTATAGCCTTTCACATGTATTATCCCTCCTCCCTTTGTGTGTGAAGAGGCAGTGTGCAACTGCAGCCAGGACTGCAGTGAATGATTTTAACTGAGCTATCTTACCCAGAAGAATCTTTATTGACATTTTAATGTCTCTTCACTCGTTTCCTGCATCAGGACCTCCTTCCTCTAAAACTGATTTTCTTCCCGTGACTGGATTTCTTACCTGCATTTTCTACAGTTACCCCCTTGCCCAATAGTTTTTCAGACATCTTACAGCTTTCCTCCTAAGTATATTTCATATTTCGGCACCTGATTTTGGATGTAATGCTCTTTACGGAGTAAGTTATTTTTTTGGTTATTCTTCCAACTGCTTCAGTTCTATTAAAGTAAGTCCCTGCAACATATAGTTGGGATAGAACATGGAATTATTTCCCTTGAAGAGAGGCTGTTTCTGCTAATTTAGCAATTAAGGAGACAGTTTTCTCTGAGGGATAAGGGTTCAATGGCTTCTTCTGGTGTTAAACTTAAATAATTTCTTGCAACTTGTCTGAGCATGATTTTTTGAAAGGCTTCATGAGATTAGTATAATTTTACCTGACCTAGTGATCATCTGAGGTTATTTAAATGGGGGGTGGTTGTTAGTAATGTTTTGCAAGATGCATTGAATTTCAGTTCAAATTTTCCTTTTGTGGTGGTTTGGGTGGATTCACCCTTTTGCTTGCAGCTTGCAGCCAAACACAGCCTGCTCTATCACCCTCCCCGCCCCCCCCTCACCCAGGGAGTAGGGAGAGAATTTGGAAAGAAGGGCAAGGACTCACGAGTTGAGATAAAAACTATTTACTAATTAAAAGAAAATGATAATGATAACAACAGTAATAACAGACTATACAAATGAGTGATACACAGTGCTCACCGCCCACTGACCAATTCCCAGCCTGTGCCAGCTAACGATCCCGCAGCTGAGACGGTCCCGAACCGAAACCCTGGAAGAGTGAGCCCGAGCGACCCCCGAGAGAATGCGTGCGTCTTCCGGTCAGCCCTGGTTAATATACTGACATGACGTGATATGATATGGAATATTTCATTGGCACAACCAGATGCCAGTTTTGGGTTTTGCTCCTCACTGCGCTTCCCCCTCCCAGTCCTAATGCAGCTGTGAAACAGCAAAACATGATGGCCTTGAGCTGCAGTAACTAAAAACATTGGTACTTTATCAACGTTCTTCTCATGATAAGTCTGAACTGAAACACTGAAAGTAAAATACTACTCTTCTAATTACTAAAAAGAAAATTAACTCTATCCTAGCAAAACCAGGACACCTTTGAAGGTTGAATAATGGAAAGTTGTAAATTATGAAAATTGGGATGGTAAAAAGTTCCCCAGGAAACTTCATCAGGGGTTATGGACTGGATGTAAGTTGCAGTCTTGGAGGGCAAGATCTGTCTTCAAGGTGTTTTTATTTAAAATTGCAAGAATTAGGTTATTGTAGTTCTATACATTCTTGGTATTTTCTTTATTCATGTATGAGGGACAAAATCAAAGACCTCATAGTCTTTGCATATTGTCCTGAGATTTTCTGGTTTTGGCAGTCTTCATAACCAACATGTCAATCAGAAGTTGGTCCCCAGAAGTACTAGTATTACTTTTGCATACTTTTAATTCCCGTATGAAATTTGCACTGGTAACCACACTGTAGTAGATTTGCTCAGATATGATCAATGTTAGCAGCTTGCCCATGGTTGAGAGACATTTGATTATTTAGAAGTTGGGAACTACTTGACTGCCCCTGCTTTTGTTTTCCATAATTAATATTACTCTGACATACATCTTAATGATTACTCCTGAGAGAACTGCCTGGAGTTTTATGCTAGTCTTGGGTGCAAAAGTACAAAGTATTGAAGCCAAAAAATGTGGATAACATCTGGTCCTGCCATATATTTTTCTTAAGGGAATCTCTTGACCATTTCTGCTACTAATTTTAGTTTTATTTGTTATTAAACCTCTGTTACAGCAACTTTATTCCACCTGGTATTGCTTTTCTGCTTAATAAGGTTGTTTGAGATTGTTGCAGAACTTTATGGGTGCTGAAAAGTTTCTAGAGATTGCTTTTTGTTTGAAGTTGAATGGCTTTACTGTCTGTATGTTTCCTTTGTGATATTTTATCTTTTCATATCTTTTAGCCTGCAGATAAGGAGGACATGGCACACTTGCTCAGTGTTGGATAAATGATAAATATTAATAATAACCTGTGTATAACAGATTTGGATAAAGATAAAAAAAAGAATATTTTTTCTGTCTTGGCAACTCTAAAGATAGGTTTTAGGCCACTGCAGATTTTTTATATACTTGAAGAGTAAAAAATTACTTGGTTCCTGATTGATTGTGATTGACCTTGTTCGCTGTAAATGGGGGGGGTTGTTGTTAGTGGTTTTCCTCTTTCTCCAAATGTTGCCTTCATCTTACCTTCTGATATTCTGCTGGAGAAATAGTATTATATGGACTCTTTTGGTTGAAGAAGAGATGTTCTTGGGTATAATCCACGGGCTGGAATTCTGGCCATCCCACCAGTTTTACACAGGAATTGAATAAGAAAGGTTAAAATATTAAAACCTCAAGAATGAAGAACAATTACCTATTGTTACCTCTGGAGTCTTTCAGAGAAGCCAGGGTAAAGTCAGGATAGCATTCATTTACTCAGAGAGAGAAGCCTCAGAACTTTGTGATCCATGGTAGCAAAAGCAGTTGATAAAAAAGACAGTATGAATGTCTGCTTTGATCAGTAATGCTTGTGACACCTCAATCATGGTTGTAAGATTAGCTATCATTACAGTTAGAGACATTGCTTTCTCATTTATTTCAATAGTCTGCCTCAGAAAGATCTGAAATATGGATAGGAAGAAATTATACGCCATCGGAATGGGATCACCATTACTTTTCAAAATGAGTGTGGCCGAGTAGCAAAGGTAAAAGCTGTAGTGTTTATTTCCCGAATATATTTTAACTGGAAATGAACTGAATTTATTTTCCACAAGTTCAGTTCTGTTTTGCTTATGACAATAATTGGTAAGTGGTTTTCTTGTCTTTATCTCAACTCACAAACTTTCTCATTCTATTTTCTCTCCTTGATCTGCAGTGGTTTGTCTGTTAGCCAAGGTTAACTCACCACATTTCATCATAGGGCTGGTTTGTTGTCCTGTTTACTGAGGCTCATGCCATAGCTGCATCTTTCCATTCTTGTTTGGTGAGTGTGGTTTTGAAGTTAATCCCTTGACCATGCCCAAGGGTGACATCACAGAGAGGTCTCAGAGCATGTAAGCTGGATTTCCTTTGGAGGAAACTAACCAGAAGAAGCTCTGAAAGGACTAGATGATACGGTCTAGCCACTGAAGAGTGTTCTGGCTGCAGGGAAGGTTGGTGCTAGCTCATCATGAAACATGTCATGGACACTGCACCTGAAAAAAATCTTTTGTTGTACAGATTCCCATAGTGATACCTGCTAATGTAGACAAAGCCAATGGCCTCCTTGAAGACAGCTTTCATTAATGCTAAACAGTATGGACTACTTATTAAAAAACAAGATGAATTTTCTTTGGTGTTTCATAATTTCTGGTTGTATCTACAGTGCTGTAGGAACAGTCCCTGACCTACAGACCAAATGGGACAAAGTATCTCCCACACTGATCTAGGCCACCTGCACCCTAGCCATGATATTCAACTCTTGGTCCAGATATATTCAGGCCATAGGCATCCCTCTGAAATATACTCTAAAATATATTTTAATTTTCAGTTTGAAGTAACTAGGATGTGACAGCTCTGTCATAGCCTATGACATGATGTTTATAGCAGCATGTTGAGGATGTGATGCATTCAATGGGCAGTGGCAAAACATGTAACAGGCAGGGTACTTGTAGGTATAAAGTTTGCAGGTGCAAACTTGGACTTCAATATAGTCTCCTTTCATCTTAGAGAAAACAACACACAAGACCACATGTGAGTTTCGCTTCAGAGGGAAATAACTGGGAGAAAAATGCCAAGGAGTAAATCAGAGTGTGTGTAGTTTGGACAACCAATTGAGCAGAACCTGAAAGAAATAAATAGATGAGTTGAGAGAGTAGATGAACCTTCTGCTGAAGAGCAGACCACTCCCTGAGGATGATATGTAGTTTCTACCAAGATATCAAATGTTTCCAGCCATGCAACATATATGGTTTAGTTTTAGGTAGCCCCGTGAGAAGCAGGGAGTTGGACTCAATGATCCTTATGGTTCCCTTATAATTCAAGGTATTCTACGATTATATGCAAATATTTTCAGTCTATTTCCATAGATTGATACTGAGATGAAATTTTGTACAGTTATTACATTTATGGTGTTCTCCCTTGATTTAACTAAATCCTTATCATTGAGGGGATTAAAAGAGGTGTCATTACCAATCCTTCCAAGCCTGGTTCATTTTCCTCTGCTAAGTAAAACAGTCTAAAATTTCATTGTTCTCTTCAAGGATAACCTTGGTTTGTAAGTAGACAAAGACAGTCAGAGTAAACAGACAGACCTATTGCCACCTTCTGGAATACCTCAGCTAGGCAGGATTTAAACAGAAATTAAAGTATAAGAGAAGGAAAATGTCTCCAAAACTCTGTGTGCCATAACTTTTGCCAAGACCAGCTTTTTAACACTTTTACTCATGACATTCAGGTTCAGACTCAGCAATGTGGCTCTGAACTTTCCATTAAACCTGGGCCCTGGGTCTTCATCTCTTTCTGCTAATTAGTCTTAGTCTCTGAAGAATTATGATGTCTTGTGATGCCAGCACAGCTCTGAAAGGTCTAAGTTTGTCAGTTAGTATCGCTATCTCCTGTTTGCAGGGTTTTATCAGTCCTCCAACACATTCATCTCAGGGAAGGATAGCATCCTTCATCAGGATGTTCTGGAATTCACGTCCTCAGTGTCCTGCTATTTGGTTATTTTTAAAGTGTCTGAATAAAAAGAATTAATCACTCATACTTTTACAAGTGTACAAAAAATATTGCTTCTTTACCAGGAATATTATTAAGTATTACGTCGCAAGTGGTATGAGTGACTCCAGGAACACAACTTCAGATTCAGGACAGGATTGATAAGGGGTATGAATCATTCACTTAAGTTCAGAGCAAATTCACAAAGCAATTCTCAGAGGATTAATCATTTTAGTAGAAAGTATATGAAGTGCAGCAGCTGGCACCTGGGTTTGTTTTTTTTTTTGTTCTTACAGTTGGTTTCATATGGAATTTTTTTTTGGGGAGACAGGAGTAGTGAGAATTTATAGATGTTTCAATTTGCAATAGATATCTTGAAAGAAAATCTTTGTTCTGATCATTCCTGAAGTTTATTTTCATTTAGATTTATTCACTTCAGTGTGAAGGGCTAATGTTTTCATACTTTTATTATTCATATTACACATAATGTTTGCTGTATATGCTATGAAGGCTTATATTTAGGTTTAGACACATGCACCAACCTTGGAGAACTGAACTTGCTCAATACACAGAACAATTTACTGAAAGAGCCACCAGTGAAACCCTGGTGATTTGGCTATGGTTCTTCAGGTCTAAATTACAATTTACCCTCATTTTCAGCTGAACTCATTAAAAAAAAAAATTTTCAAGGTCAGAATTTGACCATATTATAGGAATTTTTTTTTTTTTTTTTTACATCTGGAACACTAGTATCAGGCTCACTTTTATTTGATTGCACAAAGTGAGGAAAATTCAAGTCGTTATATGGATAAAATCAGCCCCAAAGGCATTTCTAACATCAGCAGTAAAGACAAAGGGACTTTGAAAGCCAATTCCACCAATTATTGAGCAATATAAACATAAAAGTTTTTCCATGGCACACTCAGACTGAGAGTGGAAATGAGATATAATATAAAGTAAATAGTAATCCAGGCTGATAATCTGCCAGGTACATAGCATCACCTTCACTGTTTGTCCTGCACTGAGATTCCAGGAGGACGTTAAGTACTGGTGGATAGGAGGAATGGGGAGAGGAGGAGGAAGAGACGGGCCAGATACTAGCTTGAATCTTCAGGAATTATTAAATTAGATCTGTTTGTTGAACACAATAAAATAACAAAACAAGAATATTTGTACTTCTGGCTGAATATTTGTATTGGGGTCTGTTGATAAATAGAATGCAAAGGGCCACATAATATGGAATTAGAGAAAAAAATATAGACTTTGCTATATGTTAAAATAAGAGGTTGAATTCTGAGTACAGAATCAGGTTCTATCAAAAAAATTGTGCATCATAATAGATTGAAAGACTTTCAAACTATGCAAAAGCCAGAGTTACAGCATTGAAATCTGTCTAGTTACATGACTAGTTCAAAATTTTATCAGATTTTAAGGGTTATTTTTGTTTCATTCAGTTTACTGCTCTCCTAAAAACTGATACATTCTCTGGTGGAGTATGTGAGTGAAGATGAAGGAACTATTCCCATTTACACCAATAGGAAGTTTGCCCCATTGTATTTCACATAACATGATTTTATTCTTGGAACTGATTTCTGTAAATCACATATTTTGCTCTTTGAGCTTGATGATCATACTCTGCAGCTGATTAACTGAAGTTTGTTTTAAAAATTTGTGTTTTCTGGAGCATGAAATCTGTGAAAATTTTGCCCAATATAAATGTCAATTTGTGTTACTTCTACAAAGCTAAAATGTATCTTTCCAAATCATAGTGTTTGACTGTATTGAATATACGGAGGTGCTAAAAAAGAGCAGGATGCAGGAATTGGTCATTGCCAATGAGCAGTAAGTGCTTAGAGAGCCGCTGAAGTATGGTATTTCTAGACAAAACGGGTAATATTTTCTGTATCTTCTCACAGTTTGTCTTCCTGCTTTAACACATTACATGTTATAATGTAATCTGTGAGATAGAAACAATACCAAGAGTCTTAATTAAATTAAAAGTAATTACCTGTTGTGTAGATACGGCTTTCAATTGAGCAGCTGCAAGTTGATATTTTGTCATCCTCAGTTTATCTATATGCACATGCATGATTCTTTGTATCAGTTATTAATGATGTTTTCTTAGTAGTCATGAAGTGTTGTGGAAAACAGAAAAGGAAAAGGATGAATGAAAAAAGTGCTATAGGAAATGCAGTCAGTGAATGAGTACATTTACTGCTGTGAATCCTCAGCTGGGATGAGAGTTCCTTGCTCACTTATTTTCTGTTATATCTCAGAGTGGTTTGAAAGAAATATTGGATCATGCCCATTTATTTATGTTTTTCTAATTTTGGGAGATCTAGCAGCAAATTTTAAACACACTGAATCTGACAGATTAAGCACAAGGACTTAATTCTTTTGGTTTTTTAAGGTCCTCTTGTCCTGCCCTGGAAATTTCAAAATATCCTACATTGAATGTAAATAGTATTTATTTGTTTAATATATAGATATAATCAACAAACCTTTAAAGAGCTTTTTCATTATTATGGAGAGGAGAGGAGAGGAGAGGAGAGGAGAGGAGAGGAGAGGAGAGGAGAGGAGAGGAGAGGAGAGGAGAGGAGAGGAAGAACCTCAATGAAAATAAGACCCAAAAGGGTTGGTTTTGTTGTTTTTTGTTTTTTTCTTTTTTAACTATGCAATAGGTTTTCCACTTTTAGAAGAAAAGTTTCTGGCTTTTCAGCAGACTTTAATGTGAGAACAAAAGGAAGCTTCATTACGGAAAAATATTGCACTAGAGTGTTGTTCGGACTGATTTAGTGTCGTATTCAGCTACATGGTTCTCCTATAACAATGGGATACAACATCATTCTCCAATTGAGAATATTATGCAGCTGCTTAAGAGTGTAAGCAGGGTGATGTCCATTTGAATGACTGTTATCTTGCTGGCATAAGCCTGCTACCAAACAGGAGCAATTATTCCAAATGCAGTCAAATTAAATTTTCATAACTACGAAGCTGCATTTTACCTTGGGGCACTACCTGATGCCCATTTCTTCATTCCTCATTCCTTAATCCTCTATATTAAATCTAAACAAATCAACGTTTACTAACATTAATATTTTAACATACAGTACTTGCTCTGCTTTCTGACATCTTGTGCCTTTATTAGTAGCATGGTGAATGCTTCTGCAGTGAACAGCAAAAGGCCCCTTTTTTGTTTTCCATTCTTGTCAACTGGTTTATTTCTTCATGTGAAAATGTGCACATATAGGCATAGATTTTTCTTCCACTTAAGTCACCAAAAATTTGAAACCAAATAATCATTTCAGCACTGAACAAGGGTCATATTATGAAAAGACTAAGGGAGCATAAAAAAACCCCATTTCAATTCCTGTATTAATCAAGTGAACAAAATGGGTTCACTTCCTTTTAAAGAGCCATCAGTCACTTCGTGGTCCCCAGATTTACCAGTACAGGTCCATACATCTATATCAAAGCACCACTCTGCCTAGAGGCTGAAGACAAGGGTTTCGCAAACCATATCAAGAGCAAAGAACCTCTGCTGCCCAGAGTGAACCCACAACTGTCCGCACAGCCACAGACCCATGATTCCTACCCTGCAGTTCCTTCATATTGCTATTAGATGTCTGCTAAATACCTAATTATAGTATTTGACTGGCTACTCAATACCTGGAACTAGCATTTGTCTGTATGTGATACAAAGCAAATTAACGGATAGGAACACAAATCAATTAAAAAAAAAAAAAATTAAAGTGGTATTCTATTTCCTTTCCTTTCCCTTACTCTCATCCTTCCCACACATTTTGTGATTTTTCTGACTATATCTGTACCATAAGTCCCCTGGCATTATTTCTTTGTCCCCAGTGAAGTTTGAAAGTCCCTTCAATTTAGTATCAGCAAATGTAATTACAGCCTGGTTATTTTCACTTTCAGCTCATTAATGAAAATGTTAAATAAGACTGGACCTAAAGTACCTTCCTAGAAATCCACCAGATAGTGTTTCCAATTTCTATAATATGGTCATTCTCCCTCTTCTCAGAAAGACTTTTCAGAAAATATCAACATCACTTCTTTACTTAGTTGGTGGGAGTTCCTGGATAGTCATCCAGATTCCTCCAGGACTAAGTATTATCTCTCCCATCCCCTTGAGTTTCTTGCCAGCACATAAACTAGCAAAGCAAGGCTTGAAAACTGAGATCCTTGGCACACAGCTACTGTCAGTTTATGAGTTTGCTCCCTTTGCTGAAGATGAGGAGATGGGGAGAGAAAGAAAATTACCTTTATTTAAAACTGTATAACACTAGCACAGTTTTACCTGTGGCTAGGACTGTAAACCTGAAAGTAGAGTTCAGTAGGCTGTGTCCATCAGCAATGGGAGAAAAAAAGACAGATAATATGGAAGCTGATAATTACCAAGCTAACATCAGCAGTCACATTTCCTCTGCCTTTTTATTATTAGAAAAAGTTAAATCCTGATATCTAGTTCATTCGTTGTGTTTTCTGGCACACACTGGATGTTTGTATGCCTGCTGGGCTGGAATCCTGATGCTGGAAAAAATAAAATAGAGCGTGCTGCAATTTCTAGCTGGCTACTGGGCTCTTCTCTGCACTTAGCTTCAAAGATTTTTTAAAATATATTTTTCTGCACCACAGCTCAGAGTTGCTAAATCCAGAAATTGAAACATTCTTAGAACCAAATCATTTGGGGGCAAATCAAAGCTCTTGGAATGTTGCCCTAGGATTTTGAAGATAGCAGTTAATAGTAAAAATGTTCAACATTTTTAAGGAAATCCCAATTACAGAAAGCTTCACCATTCAAATCCTTGATTCAGGAGTAGAATGAATGTTGCATGTCTAACAGAGGAGGAAATGCATGCCTGTGTTGTGAAGGCAGAAAATAGTGGTGAACAAAAGGAAAACTCTTGCATTTTTACATCTTTCATGTGTCAATATTTACATGTTAGTAACAGTTGCTTGTGAATCCGAGGATGAAGCTTATTTAGTCGTTCAGATCAGTCTCTATAATAGGTCTAACAAAAACTACAGATCCCTATCCAATTTATGTAATTTATTTCTAAAGTATTGGTGTTTTCCAAACTGAAAGAGTAAAGATTAGGGACTGGAAGAGTTTAAATGGTGGTGTTAAGGCTGCTTTCCCTGCTCCACTGGAATCCCCTAAAACTTGAACTGTGTAATTATATTTTAAAGCATAGCTTAGTAGAAGTATACATTTGCAGAGGTTGTAGTTACATTGTCACCTTCATCAAACAGAAATTTGTGCCCTGTGTGAAAGGGGTGCACAGGACTCCAAGCCCCAGAGTTGATCAGGTTAGCACTCATGTTAGTTCTCGACAGTAGCCAACTCTCTGAAGAGCTGTGCAAATGCTAGTGCCAGCACAGTGGAGTTAGCAGAAATGAGTAGCTGAGGATGAAGGGAAGGATCTTAATGGTAATATGAATTTACATCAGACTACAATGACTATGAAGCTATGGTCAGAGATAAGCAAAACTAACAAAAATAGATCTTTAAGACTTTTCCATATGCTCCCAGTCCCAAAGCTCCAGTAACCTCAGGATTTCAGAGATAGCAATCACGTAGCCTAAAGGCCTTGTCTTTTTAGGCAGATTACTGGTGATCCACAAGTAACAGTCTGTAGTCAAGAACAGAACCACTGGGCAAAGCTGACCAGAGAGCCCGAGGAATTGGAAAAGCATAAGACTGCAAAGCACTCTGAGGATTCTGCCAACTAGAATGCCCCTATCATGGTCATTTATATATTAGAAGCCATGTATAGAAATTTCTTCAAAATATTTTTTAAATGTTACAATTTATACTTAATTCAGTATAATATATGAAAATTTATCATATAGTCAGTCCAGGAGCACCTGGGTTTAGAGACCACATGTTACTGAACATTGGGAACACTGATTAACAAGCACCCATGCAGTAAGGATGCAGTAGCAATGATGATGTACACATATGCTCAAGGTGTGCACATTAGATAGCAGCATGATGTTTTGCATATGGGACTTAAAGGTGTTATGTGTAGAAGAATATCATGTCTTCACAGGAACTGAATATATGCATTCTAAAGCAAAAGAAAGTATTTCCACCAACCTAGTTGCTTAATTCTTACATTTAAACAGTAAAGCTCCGTGTATTTTTCCAGTACCTTTATTAAATGAATTATTCACCTCATCTGTGATTTGTTAGCTTCAAACACAGGCTCATGCTCAATTATCTAATGATAGGCATCTGACTGCAGTGTTTAAATTAGGGTTAGAGATGCCCCTGATACTGTGAAGTCAGAGAAGAGGGTGAGATGTTTCCGGAGGACTATCTAGGACTTTGGTGCTTGCATTTTTCCAGTGACTGCAAAGGCATCTTAAATTTATTCTAGTTTCAGCAGCTCTAGTGAAATTTTGCATGAGTTGATATGAACCCTTATAACAATAATGGATGTCAGTTACATTTGCCTTTCTGTAGACCTCACAGTGTATCCGAAGACAATGGTTAAAACCTGTGTCGCAGTCCTCATTCTGGAGTCTGTTTCATTACTTCACTAGTATCACCTTTCCATATAAAGTTTTTTTATTCATCCCAGCAAGAGATAGAGTTTGCAAAATATTTTCTCCATGAAGGTGTAGCCCACAGCACAAGTCTTCTGTACATCCTGGTAATTGCCTGAAAATTATTTATGCCTTATTGTTATTTTCCCTTGAAATATAAGAGCAAAGGAGAGATATCTTTCCTATCTACAGATACATCTGAGACAGCATCAGATGAATTAACTGCAGAATTTGAAGCAGAGAAACAGTACCTTGGCAGTGCTCTGCCTGCCTAAATGGTAGATTGACTCAGCAATTAACCTGGGAAGGCGTATGCCACAACACAGCCAGGGCCAAGTGGGGATCTTGGCTACCCTGTGTGGGCATCCCAACTCAGCACTTTAAGGCACTGTTTAGACAAACTTGTTGCTGCTGACAGCTAAAGGGGAGTCTCTTCACACTCAGGAAATAGGGTTAGTTAGTGCATTCATTGCTCTGTCTCTGTTGTTTGCTTGCCAAGCAAAACAAGAGCTACAGCTACAGAGTGTTTGCAGCAGCAAGGTAGGACAATCTCCTTCCCCAGAATTTTTCTTTTCCCCAGCATGCTGACATACCTCACTTCCTCTTCAGAAAAGTAATATCTTGGAAGTACAACACAGTTATTATGAAACAAGAAGCAATGGATTACCGCTTCACAGTTTAGATTGTTCAAAACCTTCCTGACAAGATATTTTTTTTTCAGGACACAAAAGATTTTATTGATGAAAAAACATTCCACAGAAAATGACTGGGTTTGGTAGATGTTCCACTGTGGGTAAAATATTCTATTTTGGTAAACAGTAGATTTCACATACTACCACAGTGTATTTCTGTGTCCTCCATGTCCTTACCAGGATTCAGCTAAACTAGGTTTAAACCTCCACAATTTATCATGACATCCTGCAGTCCAGGTGGCTGTAATATATAAAATTAATTTTAGTGGGTTATTTTTTATGGAATTTTCTTCCATACCAAGACATAACCATGCTATATTTAGTGCTATGTTTGGTTATGTTTAATTTGCACTACTAGCTCCCCGTTTTCTGTATGTTTCAAAGATGGTTAGGACATTTATAATTTTTTTTTTT
>NW_010324938.1:396-906 GCF_000700745.2 Antrostomus carolinensis | reverse complement strand
AGGGGTATTTCAGCCCGTGCAGGGCTCTTACCCTCCATCTGACCCCCTCTCTGGTGTCCACAGGTACCTCTTCTCCTCCCTGAGGTGACATGGAGCAGCTGAAGTGACCCGAGGAGCCGTTGCAGTGAGTGAGGTCACCGTCAACTGGAGCACCCATGGGTGCCAGCAGGGACGTGGGGTCCCCGAGCAGCACAGCCCTCCTCCCAACCCAGTCCCTGATGATGGCAGTGTCCCTTGGGACCTGCTGTCCCCATGTCACCTCCCAGGCACCCACTCGCTGTGCTGGAGGGTGACAGGACCCCACTCCTCGCAGGGCTGGTGGGGGTGGGCAGGGGTTCATGTGTGTACCCCAGTGCCTCTAACTGGGACCATACGTGTACATGCGTGTGCACACGCGTGTGCCCTGCTGACGGTGCCTCTGTCCCACAGGCCGTCCCCAGGATGGGCTGTGTGCACTGCAAAGAGAAAGGCTCCGGTAAAGGGCAGGTGGGGGGTGAAGTGGGTCCCCCC
>NW_010324938.1:0-298 GCF_000700745.2 Antrostomus carolinensis | reverse complement strand
CATGGTGCAGCGGTGCCCTCGGCTCCCTCCTTCACGGGGTCGGGGGGCTTCACCTCCAACACACTGCAGATGCGGAGCAGGGGCATCACAGGTCAGAGTGGGGCCGGGGGCTGGGGGGCGAGGCCATCTGGCTGCACCCCTGCAACATTTGGGGGGTACCCAGGGGGTCACTGTGATCCCCTCTGCGTGTTGTAGGTGGGGGTGTGACACTCTTCATCGCCCTGTACGACTACGAGGCCAGGACGGAGGATGACCTGAGCTTCCAGAAAGGGGAGAAATTCCACATCATCAATAACAC
>NW_010324937.1:8493-19490 GCF_000700745.2 Antrostomus carolinensis | reverse complement strand
TTTTTTGGTGATAGATGTGGCCATTTGATTCCTATATAAGGTCATTAGCTCTCAAGTGAAGCGTTGGTGAAAATGTTCCAGCTCTGCATCCCCTCCAAAGTGCCTACGTGCCATCCATCAAAATGTTAAGTAAAATGCAGCATGACCTTGTTTAACAATGGATCAGTGCAGTGATGGCAGCGGAGAACATCAGCGTGAAGCACTGATGCTAGCTGCAAACATCACAGTTATGCAAAACACACGAGGCTGTTTCCAAGCACAGTTCATCGTTACACGGTGCCTTGGCAGGATTTAAGCTGGTAACAAATCTAGGTGATGGGGGTTCTTTATCATGTTACTGTGTGGTGAGATAAAACAAAATGTTTGTTATCCAGCAATCATTTTAATTATGCTAATACTGGCTCAGCATCTAGCTGATAAAGTAATAAATTGATAGATTTATGATATTATGACTTTATACAAATCATTGTACAGACTTGTGCTTCCTTCCACCTCTTCTAGTGCACTCCTGGAACACTGACATTTTTTGGTATATTTCTTGTCTCAGACTTACATATCTGGGTTCATTTCAAGTTACTAAACTTGAAAGTTTTTAAAATCTAATTTATTAGTCCAGCACCTGCACTGCCAATTTGCTTTTTGGATTCCACTCAGGACACTGTCATTGTCTATGTCTCATCCACAACCGCATTACACAGGAGAGATCAGCTCTTAAAGAAGTGCAGTAAAGAGTTTCCTTTTCATAAACTGGTCAATTTTCATGCTAGTGTATTTTAGTAAAACACTACATTCTGCCTTGACTTTGGAACCCTTTCATGTCTAAGGGTACTCTGTCCTAGATTTTTGACAAGTCTCATTGTCTGCCATCCAAATTAAGAGGACAACTTCAGGCTCCTCTGCCTTTCCCTTTCTCTAGCCTACCTTCTCCCATGCAAATGCCATGAGCCCTCTCTCTTTTAACTGCTAAAACTACTGTTAAATATCCACACTGTTTCTAATGCCAGCTGGGAAATTACCATATCTGTACATTAGTTTAGATTTAGAAAATGGGGGAAGCAGAAGAGCTGGGTTCTCTTTCTGACAGCTCATTTCCATATTGTGTTCAAATAACAAGGTGTGACTGATTCTCCTCTTGTTTTCTCTGCAGGATGGTGTAGAAAAATGGATCCAGAGAGACTGGAGGGGGAGAATGGGTCATTAAAGGTTTCATCTCATCCATATTAGGCAACACTTTCCCTTCTACAACATGAACACTAGCTCTGGGTCTCCCACACACTATCCCAAATCTGACCAGCCAGGTGAGCTGCTTGGCTAACAAGTCTGCCCCAGTTGGATAACTGGCCTCTCAACTGGCCAGCAGGTTCAACTATGATATGAGCTTACTTGCTACGATCTTCATGTTTGTAACTTTAATTTTCCCAAATAAAGATTTCTTTGTTTGCATTGCTGTTGGGTGCTTGCAAGCAAGAAAGCTGGTTGTTAAAAGCGTTGTTTGGGACAGATGGAATTTTCCTCATAATTTAGGTGAGGGCTCAAGTTAGATGAGTTCCCTTTAAGCAAGTCCTTAAATGCATATTTGGTTAGAAGAAGCCATGTAGCAGAAGATCACTTAGTGTTTTTTCTTTGTTACTCTGTAAAAGACTGACACATACAATAATGTCTACCAGCAAAATGAAATACATGTCTACCAGCAAAATAAAAATACAGCTGCACCAAAACTGTCAAACTTTAAAAGAAGCTGAAAAGGCAGACAGAGGAAGCAGAGAGAAAGAAAAGCTGAGCAGTTTCAGTGATAAAACCTCAGTACCCATTTCTGATCTCTCAGGTAAAAAAATAAATAAATACCTTTTCAGAAGAACACATATTTAGTTTTTCTTTAAATTGGTGATCTGAAGTCTTCGAAGTGATGATTCCTTTGTACTTTTGCTATTTTAATTGATCATAGTACACTATTTCTTTGTCTTTATAATGCTCAAATTATGTATCACTTCTTGATCTTGGCAGCTACTCCTGTGGCTAACCTCACTTAACTGAGGGATCATCAGTAAACCTGCAATTGTACAAAACAAGGACTTATTCCCTACTATTCAATTAATAGGTCATTCAAAAGCAAAACAGAATAAATAGCTCTGATTTTCCCTAAACAGGTCCCAATATGGTGCTCAACATGTTTGGACATCTCACCGTGCACTGGACTGCTTACCATCTGTTTGGCATTTTTTTTATTACAAGAGTAGGGGTTTCCCTTTATTTCCTTGGCCAAAATTCTCCTCCTCTGTGCTGTTGTATAGCGTGCCAAAGTGACCATGTTCCAAAGATTGCTTGACACTAACACCCTTCAGGCTTGCTCAGGGTCTAAGACACAACGTAAATGGAACAGTAAAAGATCAGGCCTGCAGGTATGCCAACTTTTTGCCAAGAACCTGGGACTTGGATTCTCATCCAAACTAACATGGCCATATTTTAATGGGCAGACAAGATGCCAAATCCCCCCTAACACCATCTGGCTGTGAACTTCTGTATTTACAGCAGCATCATTCTTAAGTATCTTCATCTTTAGAGCAGCAAGACACTCATGACTTCTCTCAGGATGCTAACTTCCTGAGATTTACATATGGCTAGAAGGTAATAAAAAAAGGCTTGTACTCATGACAATTCTGAGAGCTAAGCATGACCAAAAAAATCCTATTTTTTCTGTCATACCTTGGAAATCTCTTCAGCTCTGTTGTTTCCAAATTTTAATGCTAATCCATTCATGCAGTCTGGTAGCAGTTTGCAACCCAGCCTTCCAGAGCATGTGGACCTCAGAAATAAATTGTGCTCTTCAGCGACTGTTTTGTTGAATGTTATGGCTAGTCTTTGCCATAGCTAATCTATATGTGTATGAAAACAAAATATGAATTACCCTTTATCAGGTCTATCCCTTTCTCTAACTCGCCAATATTTAAAAGATCCTGTAATAAACCAAGCTTTTCATTTTTTTTCTAGCCCTCACCCTGATCTGATCATAGCCGAGTTACCACTTTCTGCATCCAAATAAAGAGTTAAACTTGGCTGACAATCATAAACCCTTGGTAATAGTTTCATGGGACCTAAATAACCCTTAGATCCTAGGCATATTTTTTTCCACTTTGTTTTCCGAAACTAACACAAAATATCCAACTTAGATGCCATAGTCATGCACACTTCAGGGGGTATAAATATTTGTACACTACATCTTCAGGAATAACAGTTATGGTAGAGGTAAGGAAATTCCTTTTCAGAAAAGATACGAAAGCAAACAGAAGTAATAATGAGGAAAATTATAATGTCTTTGCTTCTGCAGTATTTTTAATTTCCTCCTTAGAATTTTGGGGAAAAGACCACTCTGCAATCATTCTCCTCGGATAAGCAGAAAGGAAAAGCAATTTTAGAAGACCTAAGTGACCATCAGCTGTTTCTTCCATAGACTTTCACTAGAAGTCAGGTACACAACTACATCTGATCATATTCTTCAACATTTTTTTGATTGAAATATTAAAGGCCTTTTTTGTTTATATTAGCAATATGCTAATAATACTATTATATAAGTGCTAATGTTCACTGGGGGTTTTTACACTTTTTAAATTTTCTTTATATTTACAGAAGTAAAAACCATTAAAATAGTGTTTAAAACACACATAGTACCCTTCCTATTAGATACATAGCCATCATCTATCTTTTTGTTGATTAATAAAAATGCAAATAGATACACGTGATGCTCTTAAGAATAACCCGAGTTCTGAGGATTCCTCATTCCAGCACACACCTCTCACTGACTGCCCATGTTTTCTTACCAAACTCTCCTGACATTACAGCCCTATGCTGAATCTCTCTTTAAGCCAAAACATGATCATGCTAAATTTCTGGTGTGACCAAAATGAAATGGTAACTGAATTGGGTCACTGACAATCCTTTTTATATGCAAACTGAGCATTTAACCACATGAAAGTGAAGCGCTTTTTAATCCTAATTGTCTTCCATGTTATTTTTTACTATTGTTTATTTACCCTAAACCAAATACCTCATTACTTCCTGGAGAAATAATTTATTAATTTTTAGATACAGTGAAAAGCAAATGATCTTTTACATCTCTTAGCTTCAGGCTTCCTTTGTGCTATCACAGGAACACCCCTGATTCCACAAAAATTGTTTTATAGAAAGCAATTTATTATACCTCACGATCTGTCAAGACACATGAATATTGACGTGTTCACATTAACACCTCCTGGAGCTGCTGAAAACTAAATTTGTCATGACTTAATGGGAATTATATGTTGCAAAGCAACAAGTGACAGGGGTTTAATTAAAGCAAAACTGATGAAGTATCTGAGCCACTACAATAAATGTTTTGTTTTAAATGTCGCTAAAGAACTATTTTCACTAAGGTGGAAAGGAAGGCAATGTTGAATTCTGGTTTAGAAGATAAAATCTAGAAGGGGACAGGTGCAGTTTATCAGCTGGAAACTGCATATAACAAAATGCCCAATTACTCTGGAATGTAGATACAGTAACCATGTAAAAGATGGCCATATCAAACTATACCTAGATTCCAAAAGAAGATAGGAACTTGAGATACCTTTACAGTCAAGATACCAAATTTTTTTGGGAGCACAATTAAAACTTATTATTAGAATTTAATCTTACACTGGTCCTAGGATGAATGAATTCTAGATGTTCACAGGAGGACTTTTTCCTGTCAAGTATCTTATCCACAAGAAATACACCCTTTAGTTTACTACAACAGTAATTTGCTGGCTTGTGGAATGGTCACCTGCACTTCATTGCTATGTGTTGGATTCCATTTAGAAACCTGGCATTCCCCACCCTCCTGTGCACTGCAGAACATTCTGTATCCTGATTTGTGGTGAAAGAATTTCTGATTCAATCCAGTCCACACACTATATTTGGAAACTGGAAATCTGACTGACATCAAAGGAAAAGTGCCAAAAAAGATTCATTCTGTCTTAATATAAGTTGTAGGCTCTTAGTTGATCCCTGTCCCTGAGATCAGCCCAAAGCAGAGATGTGCCAGACAGACATCTCCCCATCCAATATTGATGAGTAGCAGGGCCATGCATACCCATAAATCTCTTTGGCTGACTTCCAGAAAGGTGTAAGAGTGGGAATTAATTTAGGAGTTAGCTAGATGGCATTGAAAGATACTTATATATCGCTATAGCACTGTGATTTTGGGAGAACAGGTCTAGTTACTGTTTGGAGTTTTCTGGAATAAATAAGGTTAGATTGATGTTGAAACTGCACTATGTAACAAAATGGCAGGCAGGCATCACTAAGTCAGTTTTCCACTGGAGTGGAAAACATCCTCTTTTTTGAAACAGGGATGTTTCTTAGTTTATTTTTTTTAAAATATGTCAGTTCAATGCCAGTTGCAAACTACAATTCAGTTGGGAAGAGACTGCTCATACCACATCCACACACTGAGGCAATTGCTCCAGTCTTTGCTGTAGAAGTCACTGGGAAGTGTAAGGTGCTCTCCTGCAGCCCAGTGTTGGCTCATAGATGTAGCTACAACATACTACAGAGTTCCAAGATTTGTTATATACATAAAAGCCAAGTAAAACCACTCACTCTTACCTACAGTTGAGTAAAACAGATACTGTCAGACTGTAGCATCAAAATTAAGTATTAAAATAGATTAAACAAAATATGTCTGTTAAAGTTATATAAGCTCTTTTTTTAAGAAATTATATCTTTTTTCTTTTGAAGATTGATTCAAAAAAATTCCAGTAAACAATTATCTGTGCACTGCAGCCTTACAGGCATAGTGGCAAGAATGAATAGTGTAGAAAATAACAATAGTAGTACTTTGTCCAGAGTATAAATAAAAGCATCAGATGAGGCAATGGCAGTTTTAATGTAGAAGGACTGTTCCAGGTAAGACTAAACTAATTTAAATGTGATTGCCTGTCTATTTTTTAATTTGGAATCACGATTTTGGTACTTTACAGATTTAAGATGTTCTTGCTCTGAGTGGGTGTGTTCATTCTTGTCTTGAAGAACTCAGCAATGACAGCCTACATGTTACTTTGTTTGATTCTTCTAGAATTAGTTCTATACTGCTTGCTTGGAGGCCAAGAAATACTTTACAGTGACTATTGTGGGATTCTGATTTTTAAACAGCTTTTCCACGTTATGAATTGTGATGAACAAGTGATTAAGAAATAACACTGACAAACAGAGAAGCAATAATGTTTATATAGGGCTCAAATGACAATTTCTGGCTGCTCAGGAGGTCCCTGGATGGTCAAATCACTTTTTGGAGCGATGTTCACCATTCCTCATGTGCTATTGGCTTGGTTCACATTGGTTCCTTACACTTTTAAATTTCCTTTGCTACCTGGAAGGAAAAGGCTACAAAAACAGTATACTCTTCCTCAAACAAAAAAAAAAAAAAGCATGGTGGGTGGTGAGACAATGCTCATGGTCTGCCATGGAATGAATTGCATTTAACCATTTTTAGCTGGATACTAAAATACGAGTCTTGAAAGAAGAATGGAAACTCCATGCAAAAGAATTTCTGTGGAATAATCATTTCCTGCAAAAAAAAAAAACCTAGTTGAGGCAACTTCTCTGTTTTCCTTTGTTTTTAAGGATGCACTTAAAGTTTTAAAAATCACTTTTTAACAAAAGGTGGTTTTATGCTACTGTTTCAAATTCCTCTATAATTGAATGAATTACATAAGTACTAAGGTAGAATATTTTCTACTTTCTGCTCTTTTCATCAGCTATACAGTTTTCCTTGGAGCAATGAGTCTTGTGCATTGATTCTCTGAAATTTTGAAATGGATGCAGCATTTATAATTTTTGCCAGTGGATAAAAAGACCTAATAGCAATTACTTTCTTGGAAACAAAGGGAGAGGTGCAAACTTGTTTGGGCATAGTAAGTATTGCAATTCTTAAAACTTATAAACATGTCAGCTTTCTATATCAAACAATTATCAAACAAGCCTAATAGCCAACCTCAAAATAACATAAAAATGAACAAAAAATTATGCTAAGTAATTGTTATTTGCTAACAACCTTTCTGAAGCAGAACACCAGCTACCACTTAAAATCCTCCAGTAGTAAAAGCAGCAGAGGAGGCTGGGTTCTGCATCAACTCAACCCACTGTGAACAGATATTAGGAAATAAAGATTTTACTTTTTAGAACACAGGATGCTGGAGTAAAAGAGTATTTGCACGCAGGCTGCATAGTGTGTTGTACCTCTGTCCTCTCCTGGGTTTCATTTTGATGCCTTTCAGTATGCAAACATCAAAAAGATGATTTATCATCTAGTGCCTGGGAATAAGAACAGCTATTTCTCTCTTGAAAAGGGCTCTTTAAATCCTACTGGTTTTCTCTTTTGCTAAGCAAAGAGTCTTCAGCACCAAACTGAGCCAGAGGCACAGACAGGAAATGCTGACAGCGGTGTTCAACAGCTGCACAGGGTCTGCTAAAGGATGGCTATTCTAGAGCCCGTCTTCCCACCTTATATGTAGCCTCTTGGGACAAAAATGTCATCTAGACATCCAAAAAGATGCAATAAACAGGCTGATATGAGGTATTTATAAATTATGAAGGTGCAGGAACAAGCCTGTCTCACCACCCTGTTGTGGTATGAGCAGGACACACCGCTCCCATAGCACGAATCAGGGGTACCAACACAGCAGAAAATGGCAACTGCTAAATAATATTTTTCTTTTCATCCCTATCAAGTCTTTTGTAAGGGGCCATTTCTGCCCGAGTTGCATATAAATTGTATATTGTTAGTAGACTGATGCTCTCTCGCTTCATCTGCACAGTCACAGTGCCAAAACCACCAGACTGCAGGACATCAATCGTAAAGAAAAAAATAATCAATAAGCCTGGGCAGCTTGTGACGCTCAGTGACAGATTTTCACTGCCTCTGTGGCTACAGTTTAATTTAGACAAAAATAGTTAACACTGCACTCGCATGCAAAAAGAAGTCATCTGCTTCTTATCTAATGTGTAATTCAATAATTCCTATAATTGATCTCCATTGACAGTTTATGCAAGCTCACTCACCCACACTGCACATATTGTGCTTCCTGACAGAATTCCCAACATAGACTATGATATTTCAACAGAGGAAGCTGCTTAAATCAGGTCAAACAAAATAAAGAATCAGAATCTGCTGCAAGTCCTTGCAGCTGTTTGTCTTTTCACACTCCCCCCCTTGCCTCCCCTTCCTCCACCCCAAAAAAACCAACCCCAACTATTGGTATTTTTGTAATGGGCTAAAAATACAAAAAACAGTTTTGTTAAATGTTGATAGACTTCAAAAGAAAAATACATCATCTTTTTTTTCCCCTAGATGCTGGACTGTTGATCAGACATAACTGCCTGTCTTTATGGTTACCATGTAGTTTGATTTTCCCTGGAAGTGCCATATATATTCTAATGATCTGCTGAATTAAAAGAATTCTAAATCAGTTCCCAGTTGATGAGATGCTATTTCTGAGATAGGCCAATAAAGGACATTTTCTCTCATAGACAAAGCAACACAAAAATTATGGAGATGATAATGGGTCTTCAGGTGTCTGAAAGAGTGCTATGTCATTTCAGAGAAACAGACAATAGATGCATTCTACATTGACAATAATTGTAAATAAAGAGGAACATAATGTTTCTAGTTTATAAACACAATCACTTTCCTAGCCAGCATTCTCCAACTATTTCAAATTACTCTTGTTCTCCAAAGAAATGAGATACAGGAAAAGTTTAACAGACTAATGACTAATAGATACAATTAATGGCAGAAGGAAGCCAGACAAAATTAAATAGAAGCATGCTAAAATACTGGACACAAAAGACTGGAAGGCCATTTCCAGAGCATATGCTAGCACAGGGGAACCCCTGGCTTAGTTTTCTATAAATACAAAGAAAACTCCACCTTTTTAAACAAAGTATTATTTAAAACTCAGAGTGAGGCACTTTTCCAAAGATGTAGATTCCTTTATTACAGATTCACTTTCCAACTGTAAGACCTAATTCTGTAGCAGTTGAGCAAATGATTCCTACAAATAACCTCCTTCACTCACAAGCCTTTTCCCCCATCAGCTGAAGCTGGGGGTAGGCTCTTAGGCTAACGACAACTGTGCTGCTGAATGGTTTTCCAATTTCTGATGGCTACAGCACTTCAGGTTAGTTATGCCACACCTTACTGAGCTAGTAAGTCATCAGGAGAAAAAGGGAAGCAACCAAGGGTGACATGTGCTGACACAATAAAAATCACAGTAGCCCGCTCTTACCATTCACAACCCCAGCAAGTTCCTAGGGAGGTTTCTGCACAGGAGAGCGATGTTGGTTTGCTCCAAAGAGTAAGACAATATTTCATGAGCTCTGCAGATGTATCATTTTATGTGGAAGCATCTTTTTTTTTTCCTCAGAGTAACTTCTGAAACACTAAACAAACAAAAACACTTGAAGGGCAAACCCATAAATATTGCAGTTATTTGTACATAGGTTGCTGGTTTGGAGTTAAAAAATTGAGTAAAAATGACACAAAGTGTATCTTACCTGTCACTGACAGTGACTAGCACAACATTGACCCAAGGAGTAGCAAGAATTACCAACTTTGGGCCAGCAGGTGTGGCACAGACAAGCCATGTAGCCTCTTTTGGGAGGCTACTCAATAACGCTTTGGAAGGTTGTTGCTTCCCTACCTTTTGGCCTTTGCTGAAATGTCTCCACTTAAATATAAATTTGGGGGAGCAATATTCATCTATCTATGCAATGTCCTTGAATCAAAACAGTGAGGGAAAATATAAAAAATAAATTAAATTCTTCACATAAGGCTATATCTGACACTAACACAAAACAGGATGACTAAAATAGGCAAAAATTATATTAATTTAAGCTAAGATGTTCTTTTAATAGTGAAGTGTTTCTGAAAGAAAACAGATGCCCAAATATGTGGGATGTAATGCAAGCTAGCCCACAGCTCTGAAAAAATGCACATAAGAAGGCTTTTGATGACTCTTCTCTTCCTGCCCAACAAGGCTGATTTAATGGGGCTCAAAAGATCTTGTCAGGCAAAGGTCTGGAAGCTTTATAAAACAACCTGATCTCCAAGAGAGAGGAGAATCACAATCCAAAGCATGACAGGTATGAAAGGACAATCAGCCAAACCGAGCGCTGCTGGAGAGCCTGAACTGCCGTAGAATTTTATCAGTCTCTGCACCTAAGATGAAAGGCCATCAAGTAAGCAAAACAGTCTCTATATCCTTTTACAACAGCACGTCACAGTATTCATCAATCCCAATGAATAATACCTGGCTTCGTGTTTGTCACATCTCTCGCTTGCCACGTTGCAGGTCACACTGCTTTCATACGCCCCATGGGAGAAGCTGACTGTGAACTCAGACCAAGGCGGCACTAACTGTTCATAAATGTCACTTCTGATGAGACTGAGCTTGCCCAGCCTCTGTGGGCATGGAATGCTAGAAAGCAAGATTTGAAAATGGGAAACAAGAATAGGAGATAAGTTATTAAGGTAATGTTCATATCTGAATTTCCCCCTCATACAGATCATGTGTGGGTGAATATTAGATTTAAGCAGTTAACTGAATGCTGAATGTGTTAGTGACAAATATGGTCTATGCACTTCCTAAAATGTCTACAAGTATCCAAAGCAACAACATGAGAAAGGCAAGACAGAAAGACAAAGGAAACTTTGAATCTTAAGGTTTATTTTTAGGTCATGTATTGAATAAAGGTTTGGCTTTTCCACAGAACACCCACACCCATGCAGCAGAGCAGTGATTCTGATGAATGTGATACCCAGAGTATCACAACTTTCTCCATGGTTGGGTTTTTTTCATATAATGTAGTTAGTTAATTAGATCTCCTCTGATCAATCATTGAATTACCGCTTCAAAAGGCATTATGATATGATGAGAATGCCTCGCAGCAGTTAAACACTTTGATTTTCCTGTCCTACTACATTTACA